>NC_141764.1:25711338-26012391 GCF_982258835.1 Parasteatoda tepidariorum | reverse complement strand
TTCACCAAGCAGGCTTGCCCGTGTTGCAAGTGGCATTTGAACGTACCAACCAACCTAAGAATATCTTACTTCAGCACTGTGGTCGGTACGAGCCGGATCCAGAATTCGTTTCGACCAGCCATCGCAGGGGCTAGAACCTGGGTCACCTCATTGGGAGAAGAGCACTCTGTATTTCTCTCTTCCATTATTGTATGGTAATTAAATTCGTGATTTATTTTCCAGGTTTGGTTCCAAAACGCCAGAGCAAAGTGGAGGCGAAATTTGCTCCGTCAGCAAAGCCAAGGTCCAGAAATCGCACAGGACTGCAAACCTCTCTCTGAACTGGCGTCTCAGCCTCAATTCTGCGATCCATTTCGACTGGGTTCCTCGATCCTCGATGTCCAGCCGACACCCATAACACAGGAGGAACAGAACATACAGACTTTTACTAATTTACTCTAAAATTTGCTCACTGTTTTTGTAGGGACAATCTGTGTTCTAGTAAATGAGTCGATATTGCGGAGCATGATATTGTGAGCTGGTAAAATGAAATTTTTTTTAATGGAAATATTTTAATCCATTTGATATACTCTCTGAATCTCATGTAAATTTTAAACGGTTTTAACTTTTTTAACAATACTGATACTCCTGAGTTTCAAGTATTTTAAATAGAGTTTAGCCCTTTAAAGCAATATTTATTAAGCATATTTTTCATTTTTTCTCTCATTATTTTGCATTAATTTAAGTCAAAATAACTGAAAAATATTACATTTAGCATTTTAATAATTTATGGTTGTGAAATATAGCATGAAACACCGGTGTCTTTTTATGCTTTTAAGATAAAATCTCCCAAGCACGTGTTACTTTCAAACAATAATTTTTCACTTTTAGACTTAGTTGCAGTTATGTAGATCTGAGAGAAACAGTTGTTCATCATTAAAGTTTCTCTTATTTACAAAATCAATATTTGCTAACTTTTTGAATATGACCTGAAAATATTTCTTTCAAACTAATTTCTTGGATTTTATATTTTAGCACAAATATAAATCTGAAAATCTAACAGATTTTTTAGTAATTATTAGACTGGTTTTTATAATTAAAAATAGCAAAATATATTTTTACTCGTAATTAGATCCTCCGAAAATACATAAAAGGGACACCAGTGTCCCAACTGCGTCAAAGGTTTAAAAAGCATGTCAATTCCCACCACATTAAATTTTCACCAATTTCTGCACAATTCCTTTATAGTAGTTGAGATATTTTAGGGGTTTTATATTTAAATTTTTTTTTCTCCAATTTAGTATGTTTATTTTGTAATTTAGGGAGGGATTTTTTGAAAGTATTAAGTTATTAAAGTTTTAATATTTTTTATGTATAAAATTTTTAGTGGCTTCCTTTGCTATAGTGTTTATCAAATAATAGTTAAATAAAAGTTTTTGCAATACAAAAATGTCTGAAGGAACATTCAAAAAGTAGCTTCAAATGAGGAAAAAAAAATTGATTACGGCTTTTTGAGTTTTTTTTTAATTAAAAATATATCAGAATAAATTACAAATTAATTCATTTCTAGATGAAACATAATTAGTGTATTAAAATAATTGACCTCAAAGAAAAGTATTTTTGCTTTAATTCTAACTTTTTTTTCTTTGATTCAAATAGAGTATGTGAACAAAATAAATTTTGTTAACTGTTAAATGCATTTTCACAAAGTAGCATTTTACATATTTACTATCGCGATAATTTTTAAAAAAATTTAATTTAAGAAAAGAATTACAAATTTTAACAATGAAATTCTGGCATTCTGACTTAACTTCAACAATCATCTGAATTCAATTTCCTTTAATAGAAGCATTGAACGCAACTGGCTTTTTATGGCCAGTACCCTCTCCGGATCATCAAGAATACTATAAGTCCAACTTAATAAATAAAAGTAATTAAGTTATCGGTTCAGATAATTAAAACTCCGAATTGAATTCCATGTAAATCGTTTGGTGGAGCTGCAACACGTGGTTTCATAGGAATAAAATGTTGTTCGTAAAGTCTGGAAGTGATTGCTTTTAATTTTGAGTTCGACCTGCTGGATTTCTCGTATTGAATTAAATTATGATTTTACCCGCCGTTATCATTCGTACCCTCCGGTAGTAAAGGAATGCCAGTCTTCTTAAACTTTGTGTTCAGTCATTGTCCACAAATGCCTTTATTTCCACAAAATTTCCTTTATTAACTTATTTAAATATAGATCAAAACTTATAAAATTATGTAAAAAGGAATGTTATGATAAAATGAAAAAAAAAATTAATAAAACACGTATGAAAGTACAGAAATTGACATATTGTAGTTTCGGTTGAAAAAAAAAACCTTCCTTAATTCTCTCCATTTTTTTTTCTTTTAAAAATTGAGAAAGATTTTCGTTTATAGAGCTTAAAGTATAGTACGTCCATTTATGTTCAATATTTGCTCATTATTCACGTTTTCTTTTCTTTAGTTTAAGTTGCACAAAATATATCCTAACCTTTTTGGAAAACTCTGAATCTCAGAATCTTTGTTTTCATTTACTAACTGGTCAACAAATAGGTTTTAAAAAAAGCGAAGTAAAATAAAAACAAATACTAATGATATCAAAATAAATTTATTTCTTTTTCATACATTATTTTTATTATAAAGTATTATTTTTATTCTTATTAGTTAGTTGTTTATTTAGGGAATAGTGAATAATCTTCTTAATCCTTACTTTGTTTAAATTTAGAATAAAAATTAGAGTTGAGATGGGGAAACCTTTCTGTGGGAGTTCCCTCTATTGTTGTAGTGCAAATTCTGTTTTTTTATATTATTATCATTATTTTTTGGTTAACGAAGTACTAAAAGAAAGAAAACTAAGAAAAATACTTTTAAAAAAGTAGATTTAAAAAGCACTGAATAGGAAACAGTCGATTTTATTGTACATTTACGTTATATATAAATAGTATATGATAGTATTTACTTAATATCAGATAATTAAGTTTTAAAAAAGTTTCGCTAGTCTATAAGTACTAAGGTTTTTCTTAAACTGTGCATAAACCTCATTATCACTGCTTAGGAAACACAAATTAACAGTTAACATTATGGAAAAGAGTTTTCCCCACTCTTATTAATTCTAGTATTTTTGTTTACCAAGATGGTTCATTTGTAGGTTGATATCACTGGAAAATACTAAAATTTAAGAACATCTAAGAAATTTAAATGCTAGTTAAAGTTAAGTAAAAGTTGTATACATTTAAATATATTTTTAATGAATTACAAAACCTTTAAGTTAGATAATATTGATTATTATAAACTATATATTGTATAGCTTATTTTGGTAATTATTCTACAATATTTAAATTATAGAAATACCTCAACAAAAAAATTTTTTTTAAATACCTGAAGTGATATCTTATTTTATTATTACAGTTTTCAAAATATTTTATTTTAGAAAACATCACATACACACAGAAAAAAAGGGGAAAAAAGCTATTGGTACTCATAACAAATATATTGCCTAAAAAATTTACATTTCTTAATAATTAAATTAATTGAAATAAAATTAAACATTTCAATGTTACAAAAAATATATTGCATATATGAAAAATTAGCATTTATATTAATTAAAACCCACAATTAAATGGATTTCGCTACGAAATTACAAGACGTACTATGCTCGATTACAGGACATGCATAGATATAGCCCATTGACAAGGCTATACATATTCAGTGAACTATAGCCCATTTACGGGATATATTCATCTATTAATGACATTCCACTGTAAAGCGAATTTTAATTGATTCCTCTACCTTTTATTTACTTTTGTTACCATGACTACGCAAAGTATATTAAAAATGTTAACTGTTATTCCATGCGATACTCTCAACTCGAGAAGAAGACAGCTGATGCGCAACCACCTGACCTATAACCTCAGCACCAGCTGAATGTTTATAAAATAGATGGCGTGTTAACGCTACAACTATTATGGCTTGTTTTATTGTAGGCTTCTTTTAGTTATGAAAGGAAAATTAATAACTTATTTTATCTCTTTTTCTAAGTATTAATTGCATATTTCATTAATTTAAAGGAATTTATTAGTCACTAAGTTATCGCAAGATACCCACGATGACGTCGCTTGTAGGTGTCCAATCATAAGACTTCAAAGAACTGATCAACATAAGATTATTTTCATGTTTCACACGTTGGTTTACCTTTTTTATTTAACTTTATGATTTTTAATTTTACATATTTTTGGGGTTCTTTTGCAAGACATATTAAAAGACTGATCATAATATGATTTTAACGTTTTATGTAATTTTTGCTATTTGGCTACAAATTGTGTATTCAAATATCGACCACCGCAATGTTATTTTTGTGTTTTCATTTATGACTGTTGTTACATGTAAGACGTATTGGAAGACCAGTATTCACAAGAAAATTTATTTTTTGCAATGTCTTTTTTTTATTTCTAGAATGATTAAAGTTTGAAGAAAAAAACTTAAAAGAGTTTTACTTTATTTATAATCTTTATAAAAATTAAATTAAATGTTGAAATTATTTTGGAGTTAATATTATGGTTTTTTTAAATTTCATAAAAAGCTCTTAGTCAATATTTTTTTATTAGCCCAAATAAAGCGGGTGGTGTAATTTTCATTAAAACATTTGGTCAGTATTTCCCAAAGTGTGGTACGCGTACCCCCAGGTGTACGGGAACAGTTTAGCGGGGGTACACGTTCTTATACGAAAAAACTTGCAACAAACGAAAATTTAAATTTTTTTTTTTAGAAAACAAAGCTAGCCATGAAAATTTACGACTACGACCATTGGCTTTTTTTTTTTTGCAGAGTTAACAATTAATAATTAGTGGTGTCAACAGCCAGTTGTGATTTTTAACTTTTGTGCAATTATTTTATAGTAAAGGTTTGCAATAAATTCTACTTATTTTGATTATTTTAATAAAATATAATTTTTATCTTTCTTGAAAAATAAGCATGAGGAATGTACTTTAACATCATTCTGGCTGCAAATATAAAATATGCATCCAGTCTTAACAGAAAAAGTTGTGAAATATATTTTGCCTTTTCCAACTTCATATTTATGTAAAGTCATTTTTTCAGCATTTGTGGACATTAAGTCGAAAAAAAGAAATAGATTATTGGACGTGGAATCGCTTCTCAGACTAAAATTGACCACAAGAGAACAGAATTATAATGAACTGTTATGACAGCAAAAAAAAAATATCATCTTTCTCACTGATGCAAATAAACTGATTAACAAAACGTAATACCAAATATGAAAAATAAATGTTTTTTAAAAAAATTCTTTCATGTTTTTAAAAATATGTCTATCTGCATAATTTTTTTTATTAGAGGTACACAGAGTTTTGAAAAATGTAGAAAGGGTACACAAAAGTCATAAGTTTGGGAAACACTGCATTAGGTCATAAACGCTGTCAGAAACTGTACGATACGCCATTTTCCTACCTAGCATAGAGGGCGCAGGTTGGAAACGAACAAACCTTAATTCATAAGTCTTTAATAACTGTTACAAAAGCAGTCTTATATGATTCAGAGAGTATATAAAATTGTTTTGTAAACTGTTTCCGCAAACAAACGGCCAGTGACATAAAAACATCCCGATGTCCATTTCTGTTTTAATTTTATATTTTTTCCATGAAATTATTGAGGGCTTTCCTAATTCATGTGTTTTGTTTTCGTGTCCAATGTTATGTTTTGTGTCTTGACAAGCTGCTTATTTCGAGCGGTGCTACATAGTATATATTGTTGCCGACGGTTTTAAAAAAAAAAAAAACATACATTTTTATACACTTATCATAGTTGACGAGGTGTTTTCACTGAGATGCTGTATATGTGTAACTGTCTTTGTTTTGTTTTAATTCTGTGATGTATTTTTACAAATCTTTATTTTGTTATGAGTTTCGTTTCAATTTTTTTTCTTCGTTTTACTCAAGGTCGAGCTGAAAACATTATGTTCATTCGGCAAAGTGTAAATTTAATAAAGTTATTATGAATTCAAATTTTGTTTGTTTCTGTCTTTTTAAAGAATGCATAAAATATTTTACATTTTGAATGAACATGAAAAATTGTACATTATGATTAGCATGAAACATTTACACGAGACGTGGCAATTTTACGTGAACTATTACCTTAACATAGAGACAAATTATTCGACTAGCTAGAGCACTCAAATTTTCACTAGAGCTTTGCAAGTAACAATAAATATTATTACTATTTTTTTTCACTTTCGTATATGTGAAAGTGGAATCTTGTCATTGAAATTTCAACCAGTTTTTGGCTAGCTAGAGCAGCAGTGCCCAAAAGCTCCAATGGAACCCATGGATTGGATTTCGTGGAAGGATCAACGATGTTCCAAAAGTTGACTTTCTTTTTTTACCAGTTGCGATTTTTTAAACAAGTACTAGTTTAAACTGCAACTAGTACCAGTTACGAGACTTTTCTTAAGCATTTTTATCTGTGTTTTAGAATTTTGGCTTCTGAAATTGGGACTTAATGAAAAATAAAAGAATTTTTCTTTCTTGCATTTTCGTAAACTTTTTATATATATGCTTTTGAAAAAAATTTTAAATTTTGGATTTATTGTTTTTTAAATAGGGGTTTTATCGAAAAAAATTCGTTAAAACGTTAAAAATGGTAAATAGAATGGCAAATAGAATGGTAGATTAAATTGGAGTCCAGCTATTCACTTTGTACCGAAATGTTTGTTGAATTTAGAAAAGCTTTTTTTTTTGGCAATTATGTTTATAACACTCATGAACAATTCACAATACTTTATTACAATACTTAAAAATAATTGTCGATTTAAAATATAAGTCATTAATATTACTCCTAAATATTATATAGAGCGTTTACTAATCACCAAACGACTGCAATTTTAGTTATGAAAAAAAAATGTCTAGATTTTGCGAAATAGCTATGTGCAACAGGTCAGCATTGCCACTGGGTGTAAAATTATGTAGTTCATGTTTCTATCTTAAACACAATACGGTATGTTTTACACAATACGCTATGTTTAACCAGTATAAAACTGCCGATCCATTTTGGGTTTAAAGCCAGTAAAGTATATTCTGTTTAGCTTTGTTATTTTGAACCCCAACTAAGAAGACAAAGGAACTCCTGAATCAAGTATTGGGATAAATTAACCTTTGCAGAGGATTTTTTTAAGCTTTTATAAAACTGTGCAGCAATACTCCTCTGAGTTATGCATTGAACAATCCAAAATACCGTGTCAACGAGCAATATTCAAGTTAACTTCAAATTTCAAGTTAACTTCATATCGATATTCTTTATTTCAAGTTAACTTCAAATCGAGCTTTTACATACACTCTAAGTAGTGTAGTTAAATCCAAACGCCAATAAAGTGGGACAGCACCGAGATTTCGTTCGTAGGCAACTATCGTGGATTATTTTGAATTATTTTCGCCTCCGAAAACTCTAACGTTGGCGAAAATTTGAAATTGTCAGAAGCCAAGTTTGCGATAGATTTTTAATGTAGCACGAAAAGGCTTGAGTTAATAATTTAAACAAACCTATACTATTCTGCACAAGGTATGTATATTTTTAAACGTGTAATTAATTTTATCTGAATTTGTACGTATCTGTAAATAACGTTAAATCATTTCATTATATCTAATTTCGTTCCGCTTTTTAATCTCAATGTTCTCTCAGTAGCATGAGTATGTTAAAAGCTAACTTTATGCGTGTTATTTAGGCGTGTATGCACAACACCTCCTAGAAAAGAGTAGGCCTCTGCACGGGTTACCATAAATATCCTTTAGTAGTCCAAACGTAATGACATATTTCGTATTTTCAACCACTGCGCAGCTTAGTACCCCGAACGTAATGACATCTTTCTTATTTTTCATCAACTGCGCAGTTAACTTCGTCACATCGGACTACTAATTTGATCCGTGCTGAGGCCTTCATTATTCTAGGAGGTGTTGGTATGCATCCTAACTTAATTGTATTGTGAAAAAAACTTTTGTATTAGTTCTAACTTTGTTTCAAAATGATCAGTTTCGTCTCGATTGAATATATGCCAATGTTGTAACATATCGTTTTATTTTCTTAAGTATTTGTAGCGATGCTCAATGTTTAATTATAATCAAATTTAATAGACTTAAGATTATTTTTATTAATAGTTATGCAATGAGCATAAATTCACAAGCAATCCTTGGTACTTTAAAAATGATAAACGTTTCTATTCATAATTTCGATTTATCTGTGCCAAAAAAAATTGCTTTGATGCACGCTTTAAACAAGATATTTTGAAGCAAAATAAAAACAAACGTTTAATTCAGATTTTCACGAACTCAATAACGACTTAAAGGGGTAACCAAAGGTAGGTTTATGCTAACTATTAATCAAGCTGCAGAATCAGACACAAAAACGTACTTTCTCTGATTAAACATAATTTTTTTACGATGAATTCGAATATTTAAGTATCAAAACATGGGAGTTATTAGCAAACTGGAAAATATGGTCTCAATAATTTACTCTAGATAGCGGTCGATGATTTGGGTCCCTTAATGCTAATTTCACTTTTTTGCGTATTTTGTTGTGTCGCTCGAATCCTTCCTATAAATAAAAAAAAATGTGCACCTCATAATAAAATTCGTTTATCCGAAGAAAATTTCAATTAAAAATAATTTGTAATAGGTTTTTTTTTATTAAATTCATTCTTTTATTTAGTAAGGATCGGAAAAATATTTAGTTAAACTATGTAAGTTTGAATTGCAAAATACAAAATTACTACGAAATTGGTCGAATAGTTTTTGAGAAATAGAATTTTAAAATATGGATTTTTTGAAATTTCATAACTCAGGAAGTATTCAACCGATTTCACTCAAATTTTATACTTTGTTATTTAAAATAACATAATTTAAAATGGTGTACAAATTTGTTGACAAATGAGCATTTCTTCAACCCTTGTTAAATATGATAAGCTGCGATGGCACAGTGGATAAGGCACTGAACTCAGGGGAGCCGCGAAGTTATATATTTGGGAGGAGGTAAGTCCCATTTTTGCCGAATGAAATTTTGTATCTAACCGAATAATTAAAAAGTATGCAACTCATTAATTTCAATAAAAAAATTTTGCTGCTAATATTTACATAATATATTAATTTTTCCACCATTATATTACTGATTTAACGACTTAATACTTAGTTATTTAGTCAATGAGCTACTGTTAGTCAAAGGATAAGGCATTGAACTGTTCTGAAGAACTGGGGTTCGATTCCCAACGGCGGTTTGAAGCCCACCCAGCTTCAAATCGAAAGGTAAATAAAGGCTGTCGGTGGGCAATGCTGATCACATTATAAGTCAGCAAGTGCAGCTTTGTGGTGCCCTAACCTCTATTAACCTACTGACGGAACAAAAGGCTGTTATTTTTATTCTAGTCAGTAAATAAAATAAAGCATGGACAATTTAATAAATAAATATTTTTTAAAAAATAAGGAAATTATTCTGCAACTAAGATGAAAACAATTTTTCACTCTCTCATAAATCAATTAAAAAATAATTTATTAATCGGGTAATCTCGTCGAAAACCGGATAGAAATAAACATGCATTCTGAGAATCGTGCTTTAAATTAAAAATGTAGTTTCAATAGTTAAAAAAAAAATGAAATGAAAAAATTAATTGTCATAAAAAGTTCACTGAACTTATTTAAAATATCAATAGTTAATTTAAGAATGGAACAATAATAAAGTAGATAGGGATATAGTAACCGTGACTTTATACCTAATATTTCCAGTTAATATACATAAAAGTTAGTAATAATTCAATAAATTAAATATAGCCAGCACATAAGCACATGAAATAAAAATTATGATTTTAAAGTTATTGATAATTCTAAGTTTGAATTAATTTTTAGTTTTTTTTCCTGTATCATCGAATGTTTTTTTCATGAGCTTGAGAGCTTCATTCTCATTCTTTTCTTTTCTCAAATTTTATTTAATACTCTCATTTTATGTCAGTAATTTTTTATATTTTATTTTAATGACATTTAAAGGCTATTCCCGCTGCTATTTATTGCTATTTTTGTTATAATTTTTTTAATTCATAAATTCTAAAACTAGGATACTTTAAATAAGCTGAAAATTTTATAAAAAATTTATGCAAATGAACTTAATGCATAATTTGCAAATAATTTTTCAGTTTGTTAATATTTCCTAACAAATTTCATTGCAATAAGTTGCATATACACCGAAGAGCCATTACATTATGACCACCCTCCATCTATAATAATGGGCTCGCCCAGGTTTTCATGGCTTCTCAGCCAGGAACAATGTTTTCATGGGGCACATTAGGACCCATAATCCTCATAGAACAATCCCAGACGTCTGTAAGCTACTTGAACATAATTGCAGACCAGGTTCACCCATTCATGGCAACAGTTTTTCCTGCGGGAGGTGGTGTTTACCAAAAGGATAATGCACCATGTCATAAGGGTCGAATCGTCATGGATTGATTCGAGGAACATTCCAGTGACTTTCAAGTCATGTCTTAGCTCCCAAATTCACATGACCTTAATTCAATATAGCATTTGTGGTCCTACTTGGAAAACCAAATTCGTGCTGCCACGCTACCCCTTCGCAATGTGAGGGAATTGCAGGACCAGTTGGTGAGCGCTTGGTACCAAATATCTCAGACTACCTGTCAGCACCTTGTGGAATCTATGCCACCGCGGGTGCAAACAGTTTTGAGGGCTAAAGTTGGTCCTACATGTTATTAGCAGGGTGGTCATAATGTAATGGCTCTTCAGTGTATATATGTAGGAGTGTGAGATATTAATCTGTAGCTCCTTTCTTACAATGATTTTAAACGCCATTAATGGGCCTGTTCCGTAACACAGAGCTTTTGGAGCCAGCTCCAAATTTTTTCGACTTTTGCGAAGTTTATCGTATTAACGGTTGTTTATCGTTAAAAGTTTGATGCTTTGATTGATTCAATTCATAATTTTCGTGCGACATCCTCATTCCTTATTTAATAATAATTCTTTTACCAATATTTGAAATGTTTTCTTTTGTTAATTAAACTTAAATAAAGAAGTTAAGATTTAAAAGAATAATAAAATACTATTCATGATTTTTACAAACTTAGGGAACATTCTTACTGAGTATGGTTTGATCATTCCATTTTAAACGCACAAATCAAATTCTCAATTTCTGAATAACAACGTTAGAAAATATTTTATATAAAAAGATTTTTTTTTTTCAAAACGTTTTAATTCTACACAAAATCTTTCATTTGTAACAAAAGGAAAAGTGAAAAAGGCACCACACCAGTTAAACTTTTCAGTCAGTTTTAAAGCGTCGTTGTTGGAACAGTTTGGAGCGGGCTCCAAAGGCTCTAGTCCAGGAACTGATCCAGTATTTTGTGCAGATACATTTTTTTTAAATTTATTTCTTCAGGTATTATATATATGTTATAATATGAAATGCAATTTTATTTAAAATACTCTTAACTGCAATCTTATAGAAAGAAACAGAAATATATAATTTAAAAATTATACTTACTTATTACTACTAATAATAATACTTTTTTAGGATTTTTTTAAAAAACATCAAAATCTCAAATTGATTTTGATGTTTTTAATCCCGTCTTCCAAAGTAGTAATTCCTCAGATTTTGATAACATTTTTATTTTTTTTTACCATAAATGCTAATTTGCGACTTCTAAACATTTTAGTATAGTCTTTCTATGGAAAGAATTTCCCTCGTCCTTCATCTAGAGCAGTGGCGAGGATTCTGGTTACGAGGTTTAACTATTTTAAGTAGGGGTGTTGAATCAATATTTAAGACTGGCTTTGGCATGGATCGGCGAAAGATAGTGAATCAGGAAGAGAGAAGCTCTTCTCTGTGAAGTACACTATTTTTTTTTTGTCTCTATAGCAGAAGATTCTCATTGATTTTGTGGCGAGGGGAGTTCTTGCTATAGACAGACTATACAAGGAGCTAGAGAAAATTTCTTTACCCTTCAGATTTATGTTTAAATAGAGGAATTGGCCGCACAAATGAGTGGTGCTACCATCTATCCGTGGATTTCTGACTTAAGACGTACTTTCACCCTTGCTGTGTTTTCTTGTGCCTTCTGAACTTATTCCAACAACCTGTACACAAAATTTTTACAAATTACACCAATTTCTACGAACCATTAATACTGTATCCAATTTGAAACAAGTTCCTTCAAATTAATGAGGGAGAAAAGGAGACAAAATAATGATAAAAAAACTGGTTATTTTATGAAAAATAAATATTAACTTTTTTATAATCTTTCTAACTGTAGTTACTTGCGTTGAACCAACTTTATATAATAATAAAAGTATGGTGTCAAGTAAAAAAAGAAATCTCTGGTTGTATGTTGTAACTTATTAAGTATAAGCTACCATTAAAATTTAAGAGTTAAGAAATAAAACTCCCAGTATGGAAGCGTTTATGTCCCATTGCTTTAACTACTAAGCCTCGTGATTAAATCAGTGAAGCATAAAAAAAAAGAGTTTTAATTTTTGTTTTTAAAAAAAGTATTTCTTACATATTAAAATCAAAATTACGACTGTTTTTAATATCTTAAGTATAACTTTTGACGCACGCTACTACAGGATGAAAAATAGAAAATTTTGCAAACTTCTGCAGAAATATTTGAATAACATGCTGATTAGAAAATTTTATTAACTTTGATAGTATTTCTAAAATTACTTTGTGACAAGGTTGAATTATTTATTTATTTATTTGCTTAGCACAATTCAGCCCAGAGGAAGCTACTAGCAACAGAATTATGATATTTTTTTTTCTTCCTTTTTTTGCAATCATGTGCGCCTGAAGATATGGACTGTGTCTCTTTTCTTTAAAAAAAAATTGAATTGTTTTTTAATTTATTACATTTTAAATATCATTTTTTTAAAGTTTTTCTGATAATTTTCTGTTTTTATTAAAAGAAATTATTGTTTCGGTTAGAAGATTTGATACTAACATTTATATTAACTAGTGTAGAGCAATTTTTAAACTTTTCTGATAATTTTCTGTTTTTATTTTTGAAAAGTGTATAGTTTTAGTTAGATGATTTGATACTGACATTTATGTTAACTAATGTAGAACGATTTTTAAAATTTTCTGTTAATTTTCTGTTTTTATTTTTAAGAAATTTATTGTTTTAGTTAGAAGATTTGATACTGACATTTATGTTAACTAGTGTAGAGCAATTTTTAAACTTTTCTGATAATTTTCTGTTTTTATTTTGGAAAAATCTATAGTTTTAGTTAGATGATTTGATACTGACATTTATGTTAACTAATGTAGAATGATTTTTAAACTTTTCTGATAATTTTCTGTTTTTATTTTTAAAAAATGTATTGTTTTAGTTAGAAGATTTGATACTAACATTTATGTTAACTAATGTAGAAAGATTTTTTGAATTTTCTCCAAATGGTTAAACGGGCAAAGGGTGATTTGATCTTTTTAGAGATTGAAGTTCATTTTGTTGATCGCTTTTTCTTTAGAGTGGGATTTGTTTCTAACAATTAATTTTTGCAAATTGTCATTTTACCTGTGAAACTTTTCAACTTTTGGGTTTAATTTGTTCAATAAAAATACTCGAAGAACTGCATTAAGTACGAGCGTTTGTCTTCGTATTTTTAATATCTTATTAAATTCTCGATGTAATTTTGAAAGGGATTATCTTCATGAATTAATGAGTGAATCCTGTTTAGAAGCTTTTGTTTCTTTTCTTTTATATAAACATATAAACATTATAATTTTTTAAACAAATTTCAAATGCGAGGCAAAATTTTACAAAATAATATTAAATACATACATAGTATTTAATTATTCCGAAATTCAGAAAAAATTATCCTTACAATATTTACTAAAAATATTTATTGATAATTAAACAAACTTAAAATTTACAATCAGTTTTCATTCATAAAAGATGGCTAAATATAATGAGAAGTTTGATTTAACTGTTTTTAGACTTTTTAAAATATTTATTTCAGTTTAAATGATGATGACGATGAGTATATGCTATTTTCAATTTTGACTGCACGGGATTTTCTAAATTGATTATTAATTGTTTCGGAGCAGTTATTTTGACACACGTTTGCTTAATTTGGAGAAACACTTTAAAATTTGACGTATCCATCCTTCAAATTTCATCCTTGACGACTTAATAACAATCAAAATGGATTTGTGTCTATGCAAACTCATAATGTAGTTGAGCTTGAACAGAAAATAACTAATTAAATGGTTCAATGATTAGTTTATTCTAATAGTTATAATAATTTTAATGATTATAGTTCAAAATAGAAGGTGTGTTCGTTATAGTATTGTTTTAAAAATATAATTAAATTTAATATTTATTAATACATTTTATTTAGGCTTTTATTGGTAAATTAAAAAAAAAATAATTAAAATAAAACCAATTAGTTTTTTTTAAAAATTTAAAAATTTTAAAAATTTTTTCATTTGTTTTCAAGGAAATCATTATTTTACCAACTCTGTGTGTTATTTCCCTTACGTTATAAAAATACATTTTGTTGACCAATTATATTCAGTCATTAAAAATGTGTACAGAATAGATAAGTACTAAGATAAAAATTCAGAAACTTTTCTTAAAATATTTTTTTTTAAAAATAATGAAAACAGATGCAGAATTTTTCTACTTCTAAATAATATATGAGATAACACCTTAAACAAATAAAAGAAAACGATTTAAAAAAGCTAAATGCAGTTTACGATATAACGGTTTCGCCAATTTTTCCTAAAAATCATCACGACAATATTGTTATAGTAAATAAAACTCACCCATCATTTAAAATGTTTTAACAATATAATTGTACAATTCTTCAAACCAAATATTTTTTGACTAATTAAATTCCGCATTCAAGAATTTAGATGTCTTTAATTAGTCCATTAGTGGCTTCCGTTTGCATTTATTCAGGTTTTTATTCCTTGTTATCCATTATTCTACATCATTAAAATAATTCAATAGTTTTACATTTACATATGTTTTGTCGAAAATATCAGTAATTGCATTTGCAAACAAACTATGCACTTTGACTGGAACATATTTATCATAAGATAATAAAAGCTGTTGAAAAATTTCATAACTTACATAATTGTGCCATTATTTTTGTGATATTATTATCGTCTGTCCACAAAGGTCACACAACAATCATCTCATATTTCGTTAACAATCAGACGATATAAAAAAAAAATTCAAAAGCTATTCATCTAAAAAAGAAATGTTTCGAAAATAATGAAGACAAAAAAACTAATATTTCTAAATTATTTTAACCTTTTTCAACTTGTAAAATAACCCTAATTGCAAGCTTCACTTGAAATTTTACAAATTGGTTTAGTATTTAAAAAGACTGCTACGAAAAAAAAAATATTACATCGTCTGCTTAGAAGCACTGTTAAACTATTTTGACCTAAAACTGCTAAGTTCCAGACGATAATTTTGTTTATGTATTTTTTTTAATGGAATGATTATTTGTTATTGGACAAGATGGGAGGATAAGCTGTCCAATAGGCATTAAATTTCTAAGACCACTATGAAAACGAATTCAGATTGGCTGAGATTCGTGGGAAAATATGATGAGAATAAAAGTATATTAATATCTTTTTGGAAGAATATAATTTAAGTGACAAAGGGAAGTGGATTTCTTGGAAATCTTGCAGAAATAGTTTATTTTTTTCATCATTCTGAGAAACGTAAGAGATTTCATTGTTTTTTATGTTTAAAAAAATTGCTTGGCGGTAAATTTTTTAGTCTCAGCAGTTAAAATGAGAACGAAAAGAATGGCCTTGGAGAAAGTGAGCGATATGCTGAACTATTCTGAAGAAGAATTATGGTTTTTTATTAAAATAAAAGTGTCGGAACAGGAGGGAAAACTGCATATGAAAGGACATATAGTTTCCAATTTTTTTTTTTACGTTTGGAATAAAAGCTCCGTTTGTTCTACGGGGTTGAACTACTGAGGTAGGCGAAGAAAACGAAAACTGATCTTTTAGTATGTGTGAAGCACCGTTTGAAGTTTCTGGGTGTTAACTTCTTGGGTGGTTCATATACTGGAGTAGTTGTTCGGAATAATAAAAAGGAATTCTTTTGGATTTTTTTCCGTTTCAATTTTTTTTCTTCTTAGAGTCTTTTGCTTTATCTTCTTAAATACACAGTTAAAAATTAGTAAAACTTTAATAATATATGGCGTGTAATAAAAATTAATCATAATTGTATTAAGATGTCGTATGCATTCGGGAATATAAACAAAAAACGATATAAATTCTTATTTATAATAAAAAATGCTAGAAGTGTATGATTTTGTATTTTGAACTTTTTTTTTTAATTATTCATTTTAAAATCAACTCCGTCTTCTTCTTTTGGTAATGAAATGCATTTTGAAAAAAAAAAAGAAGAAATCTATAAAATCTATTATTCAAAAAGTAATTAATCATTATTTCTCCTTAACTAATAAAACGACACCTTAATTTTTTATCTATTTTTTTTTCAAACAAGAGAATAGTTAACATTCACTCTTCTTTGTATTGCTTCTTTCGAATCATGTAAAACACAAGATTGTCGCAAATCAGAATGATAGATAATGAATGTCATCTTCCTTTAATTTTTTTTCAAATAAACGAATATTAAACATTCACTCTATTCCATACTGTTTCTTTCGAATCATGTAAAACACAAGATTGTCGCTAAAAGGATAGATAGTGGATATTCTTTCATTTAATTTTTTTTTTTAGAATTTTAAAGGATTTTTTTAATAAAAATTTACCAACATAATTCTGAAATCAGCATTTTTAAAAAAGTAGTTTTGCATTTTTCAGTAATTTAGTGTAATAATAAAGCAATTTACAACAGCCGAAAAGTGAGTTCGAAACATGATTTTTAATATCTTCATTAAATTTTCTCAAATAAACGAAGAATTAACATTCACTCTACTTGGTTCAGTTTCTTTCGAATCATGTAAAACGTAATATAGTCGCAAATCAGAATGATAGACAGTGGATGTCATCTTCATTTAATTTTTTTCAAACAAACGAATTATAAACATTCACTCTATTCCATATAGTTTCTTTCAAATCGTGTAAAATACAAGATTCTCGCTAATCGGAATATAAACAGATTATGGATGGGTTTCTTTTTCCTTAGAATTTCAATCGATTTCTTTAATAAAAATTTATTCAATACAATTATAATTAATATTTCAACTTAAAATAAATTTTCAGCATCATTTAAGTTGAATAAAGGAAGGGGTAATGCTTTGGGCAATTTAGAGTAAAGTAAAAAAGAAAAAAAAAGAAAACGTGAATAAAGCAAAAAGATATTTTATGTGCTTTTATTTGAGCTTCATTCCCGTTGTTTTCTGCTTTAGTCATTTAAATTGGTTTTAATCAGCTTAAACAGAAATAATTGTTCATATTTTAAAGCTATAGAAACATAAAAGCCCGCACATTATTATATTATATATACAGGATGAGTAACCACATAATTTTTTAAAACTTATATTGACGATATTATAAGTTACGAAATTGGTCACAAAAACATACTTTCTCTGAATAAACATACCTTTTTTTCGACGGATTCGGATGTCTGAGCCCCAAACATTAGGGGATAGCTGCAATCTGGGAAATATAGTTCCAATAGTCAGCACAATTTTGAATTTGGGCAGTAAATTTTTGCTAACGATTATAAGATTATAACACGTTTATCCGAAGATAATTCCGCTCAAAAAATAACTTTTTATTAAATATTAATAATTTTTGTTATTTTATTTAATAGTAGCCAAAAACATTTTCAATTGGAAAATTTGCAATTTTTTGCATAATTTTAAAGAATGTGATTTTACATGACAATAATCAAACTTTGAGCAAACTCGGTCGACTACGAAATCGAATTTTAAAAACGTAGTACATTTAAAATTCGATTTCTCAGGAATTATTCGACAGATTTTGCTCAAATTTAAATTTCATTCTTTAAAATCATATGTCTTAAAATTCAAAACTTTTTCGACAAGTATTAAATAAAATAATAAAAAATAACAAATGTTTACTAAAAGTTTTTTTTTTTTTTGCATAAAATTATCTTTTGACAAACGAATTTTAAAATCATGTGCAAATATTTTTCAATTCACTTAAAACGTTCTGAAGATATGGTGAAATAGGTAAAAAAAAAAGCTGAACATTAAGGGGTTCAAACCTTGAACCGCTCATCTTGCCAAACAATGGGAACCATATTTTCCCACATTGTGGTTGTCCCCTATACTTTGATGGTCAAAAATAAAATCAATAGAATAAAAGGTATGCTTATTTGGAGGAAGTATGTGTCTGATTTCATAACTTAAAAAAATATCGTTTACACTAATTAATTAGCTAATTTTAGGTCACCCCCTTGAACAATAAATATTGAGTCCTAAAACGTGAAGATCCGATCATTAGATCAAAAGTTATTCAGAGTGATCCGTGTATTTTTGTGTGCACTGTACATGTAATGTAATTACGAGTACATGTACAGTAAAACATTAATAATTTTTTTTTCTTACTTTTTCGAAAGGTGCTGTCATGTAAAATCATTAAAAGTTGAATTTATGAAAAAATAAATATTAAAACTATTTGTTTATAATAAAAAAAACTTTTGTTTGAAACTTCTTACCATATTCATCTACATTATATAAAAAAACTGACAAAAAAAGGTCTAATATTTTACTTAAAAAGATATTTTAACTACATTGAAAATCCAAAAATTTTTTAAAAATTAATGAGTAATGCAAAAATGGTTAACTTTTAAGGAGAAGAAGAAAAACTCAATAGCTTCTTTAAAAGAATAAAATGAAAAAGAAAAATATTAATTTAGGACTGAAAAGTTTTCTTCAAAACTTCAGATTTAATCTCTATTTAATAAGAAATTTAAGAAAAAAATTTAATTTTATCATCAGAAAAATGTTATTTTCTTTATCGCTTGCATTCTTTCTCCTTGTTATTTCAACTTTATGAAATTAAGAAATTCTTGGCAAGGACCTAGGGGACAATATTATTAAAGTAGCCATAAAAGTAATTATACCTTATTATTTTGGATAAATTTTTAAGAGAAATTTTGATATTTTGTTTCATTATTTTGAAGGGCAGATTCCATCATTTCCTTTCGTTATCGTCTGCGTTTTTTAGTTTTATCGTATGCAAATAAAATAATGATTTACGTCTATAAGTGTGGCAACGACAGAGGGAAAGAGTCGTGCCGATGGGAGTGAAATAAATGAATCGAAAAGGAAAAGTTTTGCTTGTTAAAATTCGATCGATAAAATGTAAAAAGCGGACCAAAGGAAATGAGGGTCGGTATACCAGGAATACAATGCAAATAAAGTGAATTAGAATTTGATCGTTTATAATTCAGATACAAATTTATTGATTGTTTTCGGATATTAATTAATTCTGAGATGCACTCTTTCAGCATAAAATGATTTATAAACAAAAATCAAATGGCAAAGAACGAGGTAATTTTAGAAATCTTTAGAATTCTTTAACTTATTTATTATTAAATAATGTTTCAGCTTATTACTACACTAATTAATTATTTGTTTATTATTCAATTATTTTAGTTATTTAAGAGTTTTAATAAGGAAAAGCCAATTTGCATAATTATATATTGCTTTACTTTTTGGAATTTCATTCAGATATAATTTTTCGCATTAGAAATTGACAGTTTATCCAAATTAAAATTGCATAATTGAATAAACGGTGATGGTCATCATACCTGAAGCTAAATTTTAATATGATAAAACTACACTACCTAATTATGTGTGTTTTTACTCTTTAATTTCCCTTTAAGTTGTTAATTATTCTGTTCTAAGTTGCGTGAAAGTTTATTTTAATAAAAATATAATTGAAGTAACAGTGAAATCAAACAAGTTATGCTTTATCTAAGTCTAAAAATAGCAAAAATATTTTGCATAATTATATATTTATATTTTGATTTCATATTAACTCATTGACTTTCTTTTCCGACACTGAAAGTTAATACTAATTAATCAACTAACATTGAGATCAATTTAACTTTGAATATTACAAAAATATACTCTTAAAATTATATACTGTTTTAGTTTAATAACCTTTTTGCTCTTAAACTTTCTTTATAATATTTGCACTAATTAAAATATTATTGAATAAAGAATGTGACCTATCCAACCATGTTCTGTATAACTTGAAATATGGCAAAAATGAACTGATTGTTTGTAGTATGTTTGAAAGTATGGTGTTACGGTACACGTATGGGGTCACTTAATTTCTCATCAAGTCATTAACTTCCCCATATTCAGTTGAAAGCTTATCCTAACTAATTAAAATAATACAAATGAATTATCAAGGAAACTTATAAATTTTGTTCTATCTAAACTTTTCTACCAAAATAACTTACCATTATATATATAGCCTTATCGTGTATAGCTTTAATCTTAATTTAAAGTATTGTCATTAAAAAAATCCCTTTCAAAGTTTATAATTAATATGATTAATTATAAGTTATCTGTAACTAATTATATCTTTGTTTTTCTCGTCATTAGAAGGAAAAGTATAGTATAATTATATAGTGACTATTTTTTAATTTTAATTCCCTTTGCATCAAAATTTTTGTAATTTTCACAGAGTTCAGATATTCATTAATTATTAAAATATAATTCTTTATTACTGAGTTCATTAATCTTATTCTTAATTTTGTTAAAAAAATTAAGAAGAAAACATTGTTTATCTGAATTACTTTCAAATGCTACCTCACCTTTCTAAATGTGTTACGAAGTTTAAAAAAAAAATAATAAATAATATAACTGTGCGTTATATTACTGTAAAATTAATTTAAAACTATGTTAGAGCTTTAAAATTAATTTTTAATTTTTGACCTAGAGCTAAAGTGACACACAATCACATTTTAGATATATTCTCGACCCCTTTGACAATTTGCTCAGCCTACATTCAATTAAAGTCGGCGGAAATATTATCTCCGAGATTCGCTGAAAGTGAAAGAATCATTCTCGAGTGGCTATTTCTCCCTTTCCCTTGTATTATCATTCGAAATTCGGAGATGGAACGACTTCATGCGCATTCATTCTGTGCACTTATCGAATAACCGAGTGCAACTACCTTTCGCACACTAATTGCCAGCGAAATACGATCGTTTGCTTTTGATGTTCTGATGGGAATAACTTTTAGGTTATCTTAGAATGGATGAAAGAATTTTAGAAAAGTTTCCTAGAAGTATGTTCTTATTTAAATATGAATTAATTAAACAACTTGAGATTGCTTTGAATCTCTTGTTCTGTGAAGGAACTTCTTTTGCGAGAGATCATCATTTGCCTAGAGATGCATGTTAGGATTATCTGAAACATATCTCTACTGCTTCATTAGTTAGTAAAGCAAAACTATGTTTTTTAATTATGATTATATACTAAAAAGGATGAAAATTAGTTTTTTCCCCGTTTTACATTCTTAACAATCAGACTATTAAATATATAAATTAATTATGTCGAGAATTTATGTTCTAAGAATAAATATAATGAATATTTGATTTGACTATTTTTCAACCGAAGTCTCATTTTGATCCAAACTTCAAAAACAATAAAAATTATACAATATAGGCTGAATAACTATAAGAAATAGGCTGATTATTAACTATAAGATATATTTTGTAACACTATAAAATATTGGCTGTATAACTTATCTTTTCAGCCTATATAAATCTTTTAAATTTCTTTTTAGAAAAAAAAAGCAATTATATGAATTATGTGAATGATTTAATAGAGATCAGTACATAAATTGCTTATTTCATGAGATTAATTGATTAATAATAATTGCTTATTACATTTAGTTTAGTTTCTTAACCAATTTAATTGCTTACATATATCTAAAAAGAATTTATTTATCAATTTATAGTTAATATTAGTCATATTTTATAATTAATGTTTTTAAAACTATTTAACTATACATATTTAAAGCTTATGTTTATTACCTGGAAATAAATATATATGAGAAAGTAAATAAATAAAGTTATGGCTTTTATAAAATAAAAAAAATTAAGGGACTTAACAAGTGAATAATGAAACGAGAGAATAAGTGAAGTGAAATAATAAGTGAAAGGAAAGAATAAATGAAAGAATGAAGGCTATAACTGAAAAAAGAAAGACGGAATACATGGCAGTAGAAAAATATTAAAAAAAAATAGAAAGAAAATAGTAAAAGAGGAATAAAATAAAGAAGGAAAGGAAAGAATGAATTAAAGATGAAAAAATTGAATAAATGAAACGAAAAAAGTAGGCCTAGTTAAAAGAAACACATGGCGGAAGAGAAATATATAAAAATAACATTGGAAAGAAAATAATAAAGAAAGAAAGAAAAGAAGGAATAAAGAAAGGAAAGAATGAATCAAAGAAGAAAGAATAGAATAAATGAAACGAAAAAAGAAGGCCTGAGAAAAAGAAAGAGATCAGTAAAGAAGAAAGATTTGAAATAAACTTTCTGAAATTATCTTTTCTCGAAAGCAATTTTTTCAAACTTTACTTACTTAAGGTATCCGAACACGTTCGGAGGATTTTTTTAAAAATATTAAGTTTCAGAACACTTTAATTATGTTTTTATATTTATTATACGTAAAAACTAATATTAAATAAGAGAAATTAGACATTTATATTATATTTTGTTTTTAAAAGCTGAATAACAAGAAAAAAATGAAGTTTTTTTCATAAAACTTGTGTAAGGATATACTTCACCAAAATTATTGTATCAAAGAAGTGTTATTATCAAAATAAAGAGCTGAATTTTGTCTAGTGATTTGACTACAATCATAAAAATATTTGGAAAATTAAATTTTTTATAGAGAATTGAAAACTTTTTATGAGATTTTTGTCAAATTTCTTACGTCGTATTTCACATTTTAGGCCAATAATAAAAAACTATTAAGTATTTTTAATCAATTGTAGCACAAGCACTAGAAAACATTATACATAATACACATACAAATTTTTATTGAAATATATCAACAACTTTTTTAATAATGAATTTTGAAAGTTACTATTTTTGCGTGAAATTACATTCTGAGAAAAAGGCATTTAAAGTATAAATTATATCATTTCTATTTTAAAAATGCTTCAATACTTCTAAAATTCTCCCGATTTGTATGTGATACCTTCCTTTTTCTCAATTTTACAAATTTTTTGTTTTTTTGCAACCCTATTTTTTTTTCTGACAATTTTTACATTAGTTAATGAATGGCGTTGAGACTCATACTCACGCTCAAAATCAAGTTCTCTAAAACCTTTTAAAGTTTTATTGCCACGGCTGACTCCAACTATGTCGAGTATGCTTTTCAGTCCCAGAAAACTTTTATTAAACTGAATAACAGCCAAATACACACCAAATTGTAATGTTTGCAATTCAACGAACACCTCCTTAGGGACAAATTTCCAAATAATGCCATTAAAGCTACTAATATAAATGATAAATTGAGAGGTTCATTTCTAGCAACATTAAAATAATAATTATTTAAGTCAAAGAAAGATAATTATCCCAAAATAAAGATAAATATAACTGTTTTTGTCCCACTTCCGGTTTCGGAATGCTATTTCCGGTTTCATTTTTTAGTCATCGACTTATATTCTTTTAATCATAACTTTTGTTCTAATTGACGCACAGTTAAAATTTAAACTGTTTTGAAAACTAGAATAAACGGAGATTCGTAATATAAAATAAAAAAAATTTGTCATTTTTGGCTAAAATTCACTTTTTCAACGTGTACGGATACCTTAAAACTATATTTCCTACTTGTGATTATTTCTGATAAAATATTTTTAATATAATTCAACAACTAACATTTGTAAGAAAGAATTTTGAATGTTATATGCGTTGGAAAAAATTTGTTCATACATTTCTAGATTTTTTAAAAATACTTTTTTTCTTCACATTTATGTAAAAATAATTTTTTAATAACATGCAAATTGGTTAACCAAATATAATTTTTAAAAAAAACTCGCTTTTTTACGTTGGGGGGAGCTAGCCAGCAAAATGTTCAAAAACGCACTGCCACACTTCTGTGAAAGGTATTTTTGGAATTCAGCTCTGTTGCCATTCGTGGGGGGGGGGGGAAGAGTCCATTTACCGCAAGCGATATTTCCATTCGGCCGGGGTGAGTAGGTAAATTTCAGGTGCAGCTTTCTTTCCCTCATATCAGGCTTATCTTGCCTTCTCACTTTTGACGATTCAGCTATCCTTGAATTCATTAATTTTGCGAACCATTTCGTCACGAAATCTCGTCATTTGTGACAAAAGTTGAACTCTCAAATATATGACGAAAATGTTTCATCTACTCGAAACCTCATCGTAGTGCATAGTGAGACTAGAATGAAGACTAGGAAAGTGAAAACAAGGTAACCACAGTAAGTTAGTGACGAAATAAGCCGACAGCCTTGTATGGCTATCAAGAAGTTGGCCTCGTACGAAGATCCCGGGTTCAAATCCCGCTTGGGATATGTGTGTAACTTGTCTATCTGTTCTTGTGTTGTGACGGCAACATTGATCCATCTATAGTTTGTCTAAAGTAAGAATCCCCTAGCTATTCATATGAACCCGTGGCAATGACTACGGTAACGAGGTATAACTATTTCAAATAGGGGTGAGGGGTTATTGTTTAGGTCAGGTTTTGGCTTTAGCCGGCGAGAGAAAGGGAATCTTTTTCTTCGATCTATTGTCTTAGCCTTAGAGTGGAGAGTAGATACCCTCCCTGAAATGCGCTATTCTTGTTTCCATAGCAGCAGACCGCCTCAGACTTGTGGAGTTCTTACAGTAGAAAAACCATGCATGGTGCCGTACGATGCAGTATTTATTAGAAAAGCAAGAGGATTTTTTTTTTTTTTTTTTTTTTTTTTGTGGAACAAAATAAAAAGATGAAATCTGTATCCTCGAAGATGTGACTATAATTATTTCGTCACTTTGATGAAAATTTTGTCGGAACATACACCAGAAAAAGGTTTCGTCAAAAGGGTTTCGTGTTATTTTGCTATTCATTTTTTACTGTGTGGCCAAATTCCATACCACTCGTATGGCGGATTGGTCTATTACGAGCTAAAATAACTTTATAAAAATAATAAAATAAAGTTTAAGAAAGTACAACTTCACTTTAAAAAAAAAAATGAAATAAACCCGCGAAGAAGCGAAATAAGCTGTATCACGCCTCCAAAGCTGCGTGTGACACTACCATAAAGCAGATCTACAAAAAAAAATAAATGTGCACCACCCTACTACGTAACAAGCATTATCCATATGCCGACAACTCTCGGCATCCCCGCCGAGAGTTACGGAAAACTTCTATTCATTAGGCGGCGAATGGAGGGCGGGTACGAGTTTGATACCCGACCCCTTTTTATTTAAACCCCTTTCCGATATAAATATCCTGCCCGGAAATCCGAACGGTTATAGTGATGCTACTCGGTCAAACTGTCCATATGTCCGGCACGTGTCCAGGCGTGTGCTTCGGCATATGCTGGTAGTGACGTCACGGGTTCGTGAGACGGTGCATAATTTTAAAGCTCTTAGTACTTTTTGTGTCTGCAGGCCTTTATGCATCATTGGAAATGTGGTGAAAATTTATTAGTAATGAATGTGGAGGGTTTATTTGATTAGTTTCGAATATGGACGAGTTGATTCGATTATTATTAATAGTAATATCATTATTAATAGTAATTTTTATTAATAGTAACATAATTATTAGATAATATTACTATTTATAAAAATTAGTAATGATGGGAGTAATATTATAATAGTAATATTACTCCCATCGAACTAAATGAATAAACAAGTAACAAGTAAATAAATAAGCTCTTCGAGGAAGGATATATATATATATATATATATATATATATATATATATATATAGAGAGAGAGAGAGAGAGAGAGAGAGAGAGAGAGAGAGAGAGAGAGAGAGAGAGAGAGAACATGCAAAGTAATATAATAAAAATGAAAGAAAAGAGAAGAGGAAAAATTATTAAAATAAAATATTTTTTAAAATGTTTAAATTTAAAAACAATAATTAAAAAGCTGGAAAATAAAAAAATAAAAAGATGTAATGTCGTTATCAGCTCACACGATTATATCCGCAAATAGAAGTGCTTTCTAATATTGTACAAATATAGCCAAAGCAAAATATATCAACACAACAGTGTGCAAAATATATCAATACAGCAAAATATATCAATACAATCACACTATTGTATTGATATATTTTGCTTCTGCTATATTAGTACAATATTAGAAAGCACTCCTTTTTGCGTTATATATTTTTTTTAATTACTTCTAAATGGAAGAACTGGAAGAGATTTTAAATGTGAGTTGCATTTGCTGTGCTTTTATTCTTACTAGTAATTTCCTAAATTCCTGTTTTTTTTCCCCCACCTCATAGACATACAAAAGATGCTAACATGCATAATATTTATAATACTTATTATATCGCCAATAAATATTATATGAGTGCGAGACATGACACAATTTTAAATTTTGTAAAGGTGCCACAACTTAGAAAAGTTTGGAATCCCCTGCCCTTAACTGAATTAGATAATAGTTTTTCCCTTCAAGTTTCTAAAGGTAGAGAAAAATGGAGGAAACGCAACCACCTAGCTGTGCAGAAAAAGCAATTACAAAGGATGGGCATAATGGAATATAGCTACTCTTAACTAGCAGCTCCCAAACGCTGTTCTACGGAACCCAAGGGTTCCCTAGAAAAGTTAAAAGGACTCCGCGAGTTCATAGTTTTTATAATCAGTGGTGCGTTTTTAAACCTCTGATTATATTTAGATCCAATTTTACGCACTTTGCATCTCTCGATTCATTATTATTTTACGCTCTGTACGAGAGAGAAGAACGATTTTTTCTTCTTATTCATGTCTGCCAAGTCTGAAAATGGGAGCCTGTTTTTGAGCGCTTAAAACATGTCGATTGTTATTTCCTACTTATACATTTTCGAAATGAAGTTTTTAATCATATAATATATCAGGTATTACGTTTCTTGGAATTATTTATTTAACAAAGATTAATATTAGGAGAATCTATAAATTAATATTACAGGATCTTAAAACAATAGATAAATAAATTACAAGTGACTCGTTAATTACCATTAATTATCTTTTATCCCTTTTTAAGAGGTAAGATTTTATCATGTGATTTACTTGTTTTGAAATAGATTTGCAGATGCATTATTTTTCGAAACTCGCCAATAAAACTAATTTACTCGCCAAAGGCAAATACATCCCTTCGAAGCTTGTAACAATATTACAACAAACCAAAGGCATTTAACCCTACTTATTACAAATTTACGATTCGATCACCATGATATTCAGAAATGGGTTTGAACTTATCGCCGTTAATCAAGCAGAATAACGAAGGGGTGGGGTATACCCGGGGAAATTCGAACTATTGTCGAATAAAAGATCATGTACCCTTCTCTCTGTACCAGAAGCCTGTTTAATGAGTGGGGGGAAATATAACACCTTTTGCGATCTAGGGGACACGGGGGATTTAATTAGTTCTGTTATAGGGGGATACTGTATCCCACGACTGGTCATGTGACCGCGAATTTATAGAGTCAAAAGGGTGGGTTTCACTGCAGTACACCTTCTCGTGTTCTTAAAAGCCGAATAATTGGGAGACATTGTTCGAACAACTCCTAATCATTGGTAGGTATCACAGTATTTTTTGTTCCACCTGCCCTCTTCTAAAGAATTTCTGGAGTTTTATGAGTGTGAGTGTGGTTATCGGTTGGGATTTTTTAAGTTTATGGTGTCTCATTTTACCCCTAAAAAGTAATGATGTAATTTAATGTCATTAAATAATAATAAAAAAGAAACTGAAAGCCAAAACAATAAAACAGAGCAACAATGAGCAAATTTCCCAATTTTCTGTTCAGGAACAGGATGAAAATTTCCCAACAAAACAGAACAATAAGTAATAATTTGAAATAAGTTTTTTAAGAAAAAGATAAAATAGGGTTATTTATGTCACAAATGCTACGCATAAAACTTTCTCCCCATTTCAAAGTGTGTCTAATTGTTTATGTAAAAAGCGCAAAAATAAATAAAATAAAATCAATTTATGTCTCATAATTGATGAGGTTACTTTTTTTATTACTCCAGAACGGCTGTATGTCATTCAAACTTAGTTACTTATTCTTACATGATTTATATGTTATTTTTATTAAACGAAGAGTTACACACTACTTATTTTGAATACATTTAGCTTTAAATTCATTCATGAGTTAAACTTTTTGTTACAAATATAATTCAACATCAAAATTCACGGAACTACTAATTAATGGTTGTCTTTGATGGCCAAGAGAAGATAAAGTTTTAAAAAAATATAAATCAGCTTTCTGAGTAATTGTATTGCTTTTACTTTTAGTAGTATAAGTTTTTTAATCATATTTTATTGCCATATTGCTGTAATTGAGGAATAAGGAACAAAGCAACAAAACATCCTGACATGTTCTTTATCCTACATTTAGCCTGTGATGATTACTTGATTACACCATTGAAACTACTGTTTATCTTTTGCCTTTGCTTTTTTTATTTCATGTTTATTTCCCTATTTTTACCATCATTATAAAGTTTTTTATTTAAGCTCAGAACAAAAAAATAGCTCGATCCGGCTAGCTATAGTACAAAACAACAAGTGGTTAGCATGTTCCTACAATCATTAACTCCCCCCTATGGGCCGTGGATTATTCAATTTGATAAAGACAAGGAGTGCATTCTATTCTACTCACTGATGGTTAATTAAGTTAAAAGCTATTGTCCGGTATTCTCTACACTGACAACTCGAAGTGTTCAAATATTTTAAATGCAATGTTTTTTTTTGTTTTTGTCTCTAAATTCTAAAATAAATTATGTCCGTTGTATATGTTTCGGGGAAATACAGCCTTCTTTCTCAAACTATATGAAAAAATTCGCACTTCATATTGAGGAACTTTAGAGTTGAAGGCTAGTTCTCCATGCTTGTTTTCTAGCTCTCTTGCTTCCAATTCCGTTCCTGACGGAATTCCATTAGTCAATTTTGATACGAATAAGTAAACAAAATTGCTTGTTTCTGCGTCTTATTAAGCTAAATTTACTCAAAATAATAATAATAATAAAGCATCCAAAAAAAAATGTCTTTTTTTTAAAAAAAAAAAAAATAATATTTTTGAGGCAATAATTTTTAATTACTTTTGAATATTCTTAATATTTAATTTTTCCATGTGAAAAGTTGAGTCTAATGAAAATAGTACAAAAAACGAAACCTGCTGGCATTAAAAATATTTTTTGTAAGAAAAAATATCTATGTATAAAAAAATACCTTTGATAAAAATATATGTATTAGTTTTTAAAAAGCAGTTTTAAGAAATTTAAATTCTTTCGCCGTCAATTTAGTACCACTAATATAAATTTTTTAGGGCCCCTGATGTGTAAAAAGAACTCTTTTATCTTTTTACAAACTTTTATTACTTTTCAAAAAATACTAATTTTGAAAAATGTACTAATTGATTTAGGTTAATGGACGGACGGCATCACAATACGAATTTATTTGAGACCATATATTTATTCTTTGAGGGAAGAACAATTTATGCGAGCGAAGTATGAAAAACGGAATCAAATGTTATGTCCTTTTCTTAAATAGGCTCATTCTCTTAATTCTAAATATGCATTTAATTAGATAAGTCTATTCTTTTATATCTAAATATCTATTTTCTTAAATAGGTCCATTCTCTTAAATCTAATTATCCATTTTCTTAAATAGTTTCATTCTCGTATATCTAAATATTTATTTTTTTAAATAGGTTTATTCTCTTAAATCTAAATATCCATTTTCTTAAGTCCATTCTTTTAAATCTAATTATTCATTTTCTTAAATAGTTTCATTCTCGTATATCTAAATATCTATTTTTTTTTAAATAGGTTCATTCTCTTAAATCTAAGCATCCATTTTCTAAATAGTCTATTCTTTTAAATCTAATCTTTTAAATCTAATCTTTTAACCTTTTAAAGTCTATTCTTTTAAATCTAATTATCCATTTTCTTAAATAGTTTCATTCTCGTAAATCTAAATATCTATTTTTTTAAATAGGTTTATTCTCTTAAATCTAAATATCCATTTTAAGTCCATTCTTTTAAATCTAATTATTCATTTTCTTAAATAGTTTCATTCTCTTATATCTAAATATCTATTTTTTTTTAAATAGGTTCATTCTCTTAAATCTAAGCATCCATTTTCTTAAGTCTATTCTTTTAAATCTAATTATCCATTTTCTTAAATAGTTTCATTCTCGTATATCTAAATATTTATTTTTTTAAATAGGTTTATTCTCTTAAATCTAAATATCCATTTTCTTAAGTTCATTCTTTTAAATCTAATTATTCATTTTCTTAAATAGTTTCATTCTCGTATATCTAAATATCTATTTTTTTTAAAAATTGAATCTAAACATCCATTTTCTTAAGTCCATTCTTTTAAATCTAATTATCCCTTTTCTTAAATGGTTTCATTCTCGTATATCTAAATATCTATTTTTTTTTTAAATAGGTTCATTCTTTTATATCTAGATATCTATTTTCTTAAATAGGTCCATTATTTTAAATCTAATTATCCATTTTTTTAAATAGTTTCATTCTCGTATATCTAAAATCTATTTTTTTTTAATAGGTTCATTCTCTTAAATCTAAATAACCATTTTCTTAAATCAGTCCATTTTCTTTGAATACGCATTTCGAGCTTGCCTATTTCCTAAAACACTCATATTGAGATGCGTTGAGAGTAAGCACACCGCAATGTTTATGCACCACCGATTATTAAAATTTTCGGAATGAACTTGATTGCTGATTAGATGTTATTCGTACAACAAAATAATCACCCATACAACATATGAAAGCTGAAAAAAAAATTGGCTTATTTTAAAAATAAAAAAAATTCGTAAATTATATAGTATAATATATGTTTCAAATATATAAATATTAAAAACAAGTTTCGTGTGTGCTAGGCATATAACATACTGCAAAAACTAAGAAAAAAAAACTGCGAAACATTACCCCTTTTTATACATCCTTTATTCGATTATGAAATATTAAGTGAGAATATTTTTTGGCGCTATATATTGGCTTCTATCCTCGCAGTAAAGCCAAGAGTCAAAACCTCCTTCAAATGAGTTTGACAAACGACAGGTCAGAGCATCAAAACTCATGAAAACCTATAAACTTTATATCTGGTTTATTCCTGCCATTCACGCCTCTTCGTCCGTGACTAAGTAGACACTCTATTATTGATAAACCCCCTCACAATAGTTTTTCGTTTCGTTTTGAAAATATAGCGGAAAAAAACTTTCTGTGTAACCATTGTATCAAAAACTTTCATTCTTACTTATTCAAGCAGAAAAGAAAAGAAATAGAATAAAAAAAACATCCACCACCCCCGAATTTTTTTGTATCCATCTTTTTCGATGGGAAGAAGCTGGATTCGAATAAAGCAGTCACGTTCAGACTAGGCCCACCCCTGCAAAAGCCTGCACGAGGCGGGCGGCCCATACAAAATTCCCTTTTTATCGAAACCATTCGTGGCCCTATAAAAGCCGTGTTGTGGCGGCTTTATGGCGATTATTTTCTGCTTGAGTAGGCATTCGCACCTTTTTTTCACCTTGTCGACTGTGCAGGTTTATTTTTTTAATCTTTACTTCACTTCATTTCTTTATAGGATTTTTGCTACAAAATGAAGTGGGGTATTAGTTGAAAAAGCTTTTGATCCGATTGTTGACGTTGCGTTTGGAGAGGAATCTGGGTCTACTTCAATGTGAATGAGGTTACGGTTAGAAGTTAAGAGGATAACAAGAAAGTTTTTTTTTTTTTGTGTTTATTTTTTTTCCAACCTAACTTAATCCTATTTTATGTAATTCACGATAATGTTTAGCATCGTAGGATCAACAATGTTACAACAATGTAGTTAAAACATTACAGGATCATTTGCTACACTGTTTTTGGAGGAAGAAATTAGGAAGTTTTGAATAATAATATAGTTTAACTTGTTAACGCACTACAGTTGCACAATGGATTCCTGAGGGTGATTCAAAGACGTGCCATTGCAATTTCGATCCTCTACAGAGGGGATGGCTCCTCTCCTTTGGTAGTCCAATGACCTGCACGCGAAGTCGAGCACTTCACTGTGGAAGAGTTTAAAGAGAACCGATACCGTGCACCCTCGATCCCTAAGCAAGCTGATCAAAGTGGTCCCCCATCCGCTTACTGACAGCAGCCAGTCTTGACTTCCGTGTTCCACTGGGAATCGTGTCTTCACGATCACTGCATGATTTTATTCTCTGGGACTGGGTAGGATATGGTTAACATTTTACATATATAGAGAAATCATTCTGTTAGAAATTTATGAAATATTTAGTAATCAACATGCCATAGTGATGAATAGCGTTCTATAAGACGCACGTTAGCAAAAAACTCAGTTCAAATCTGAAATATAATATCGGTAGTTTGCACAGTAATCTGGAGAAAAAAAAATTTCAGCATTATAAAAATCGTTTTCTTTCCCTCTGTTTAAACAATGGGATACCTGCAAGTGACGTAGTGTGGGTATATCGATCCTGATTGGTTGTTGAAACGTGGCATTTGTTTACATTAGCAACTGTTTTTTCAATTCTTTTCGGATCATCGGTTAAGATCCCCTTGCCGTCAGGCTAACGGTGGGAGGTTTTCGTGGTTTTGCTCTTTATGTAAAGCAAATGCAGATTAGTTCCATCAAAAAGTCCTCCACGACTGTAAATTTATTCCAATACTTGATCCAGAAATTTCTTTGCATTCTAGATGATGTTCAAAATTATAAGAGGACATGGAATTGAACATTGGTAGTTGTAAACTAAAAATTGTATAAAATTTTCAACGACGGTTGTAAAATGAAAAAAGAATTTTTGAATTGAATTATTATACTTATCGTATAGTGATGAAGTATTAAAATATAGAAATAATACTTTAACAATCAGTAAATTTTTTTAAATAAATTCAAATACTTCATCATTTTTGTTATGTTTTTAATTTATATAAAGAGCAAAACTCTGAGCTATTTTTTGTTAATTGATACATTATATATAATACTATAATATTGTACAGATTTGCATTAATAATATATCTAAAGTATTAAAAGTTTCCTTCATTCAAATTTCAAACTAAACTTTGCATATTAATTAACTTTTAAAAATATTTAATGACGTTTCATTAATTATTAAATGGCATTAAATTTTGGATCAACATGTAGAATGTAATCAGACATGAAATGTAAATAATATTTAATACAGGGCGTTTTTCCGGTGCTCTTTTTCCGGTACTTTTTTACCTGTAATTTCTTTTCCATGATTCGCTTATACTGTGCAAGTTGTAAAAAGTAATTAATACTATCACTTTTAAAAATCAGAATTCTATTTTAGAAAACCGTGTTTGGAGTGTCATTCCCAATTATCCACCCCATCCCCCAAATTTCTCCGAGAGGCGCCTCTTAATGCAGCTAATATTTGCATGCTAGTCAATATACACCTTGTAAGGCGAGATATACTGTTTCTTGTCCTTTGGCACCAGTGTCTCCATATTGTCCCCTCACTGATCCCTATATTGGGACTTTCTGATCCCTAGTGACCCCCAACCAGAAGGAGGTCTTTTCGGAGCGTATCTGGTAGCTTGTCTGATCCTCCTCTCGCTCTTTTATCAGCAAAGCACCGCGTCTGCGGGGAAAGCTTTTCGAAAAATACCTTTTCAACAGCTTCATTTACCTTTGCCGACTTTTTTTTTTGTCTTGGAAAACAAGTCGTTAACCCCTTGACATGAAAGACTGAGCTCAAAAGGACGCTATACCACGGGAGAAATTTTACATGGCAAATTGTGTTTTACCTCCAATGTTATTTTAAAATTTAAGGAAAAGTGAGTTCGGGTAAGCCTACTTGGTGAAAAAAAAATATTGATAAATTACCGTACTGTATTGTTTTTCAGGTAAATAAAAAAAGAATTTTGGACACTTTTGGACATTATGGAAAAACATTTCTGGTAAGGGAAAAAAAAAGAAAAAAAGAGACATAATTCTGGTATTAAAAATCAAAATAAACGGTATTTTAACTATCAATTTAGTAATTTTTCCGTCTAGGGTACAGGTTTACCGGAAATTCTGGTTTTCAGAAATTTTTGTTTTTGTCACCATATATTTAGTAAGAAAATACAAAATTGAAAAGTAAATGTAAACAAATAAATGGTTTTTATACCATGATCTAAGCTATCATTATAAAATTACTAAATTTTACTACATTTACCAAATTTGATCACATATTACGTAACCATATTTTATTCTTAATTTTAAAAAACATCGGTAAAAATTACCGAGCTTTTATGTGTTTATAGAGTCAGAACACGGTAAATTTTAAATATCCTGTTGAGCTTTTTTTCTTGGTGTACATTAAATGCTAAAAAAAAGGCTTTTAAAATATCAAAATGCAAGCAAACTACAACAGGAATAACTTATCTACATCGAGATTCTAAGTAATCCTGCTATAATTTTCGCTGTATTTTGCAAAAAAAAAAAAAAAAAAAAACTTTTTTGCGTTTGAAATTTTAGGGTTTAATCTTGGTTTACCTGAACTTTCCTTTTTCCAGATATGTCAAGGGCTTCTCGCGTGCTATAATGTCCTCTAAATATGTGATAATTTTTTATGCGTATACAAAATACAAAGAAATTTTTTTTAGTACTTTTAATGCCTCATGTACAGTCCGCAAAAAAAAAACGAATCACCCTGAATAACTTTCGTTCTAATGATCGGATTTTCACGAACTAAGTGTCAATCTTAATGGTTCCTGGGGGTGACCTCAAATATGCTAATTAATTAGTGCTAACTATTAATTAAGTTACGAAATCAGACACAAAAACGTACTTTCTCTGAATAAACATGCACTTTTTTTTACATATTTGGATTTCTTATCTTCAAAATATAGGGGGTAGCCACAATCTGGGAAATGTGGTCCCCATAGTTTGGTCAGGAGAGCGATTCAAAGTTCGTACCCCTTAATGTTAATTTCGCTTTTTGCGTTTTCAGTCATATTTTCAAAACTAATGAAGCAATTCAAAAAAAATTTCACCCACTCATAAAACTCATTTACCCAAAGATAATTTCCTGCAAAAAATAATTTTTAATAATTATTTATTATTTTTTATTATTTAATTAAAGTGAGGATGAAAAAATATTGAATTATAAGGTATGAATTTTTTTATACCATATTAATTTACATATTTTTCAATTGAAAAATCTAAAGTTTCAACTGTTTTTATTTATTAGAAGCTGAGAAAAATTAAAATTAATTATTTTTAAAAAAATAATTTGGCGACAATAAAGAAATAACTAATTGGGGCGATTAATATTAAAATGTGATAAACTTGGGAGGAACTTGACTTCTCGCGCGTAGCGTAAAATTTCATTCATATTTTTTTCGCTAATAATCGTTTGCTAATCTTTTTATTTTTATTTATTTCACACTATAAAATACGATGTTTCTTTTTTAGTCATTTAATAATTTATTTGTAATTTAGTAGAGAATTTTGAATAAAAAACACTTTATTCAACAAATGCCTAGTTTTAAAAAAGCGTGCTTCTGATAGAATACACCAGATTGTGCTTATTTAATGTGATTATTATTTTTTATTTATTTTTTTTTTCAATAACTGATACAATTTCGATAATATACATACGTATGCATAGATTTGGAATAATATATTTATCAATTTCTTGAATATATATTTTATAAATATTAATAAAAATACGTAGTCAACATTTTTAAACATCTCTCACAACATCGCAAATTTCTCAACATCTTATAGGGTAAACTAAACAATGAAGGAACACTTAAGCTTAGCTTGCCTTTAAAAAAAATTTATAAAAATTTCAAAATTTGTAATTTTAGCTAAATGATGGTGTCGACATATTTGTTATTAAATGCAAATTATGTAAAAAAAGTTAGATAACTTACATAATATTGTTTTAAGCTTTTGGTGGTTTAAATAATAAGTAGTAAGATGACCAAGTGAAGGAACAGTTCTTACCAGTGAATAAACACTAAATTTTCCAGAGAATGAACACTTAATTTTGATAATGTTTGATGCTCGCTAGGAACCCATAGGCCACACAAATGTCTAAAAACAAGATTTTTCTTGGAATTACGACATATAACCATAGTTAATGTGGAAAATGTTACTTTTTTTTTCAGTCATGGAATGGAAAGTAAAATATGTTTGAATACATAATTTTAAAAAAATGAATTTCATTTTTTTTTTCTCACAGTTTAATTGTCCGAAATTATGAGCGTTTATCATTGTGTAATCCGATGATGTTTTTATTATTATTATAATTCGATCATTTTTTGTTTAATCTTTTCCTCATATTTTTTAAGCTTTTTTTTTAAATCTTTTTAAGTACTTTTTTTCTCTTCGTCATGAGTAATTTATTTCTTTTTCTTTTGATTTAACCTTCCTCTTTTTTCCAAATTTTTGGCCAATGTAAATGTATCTTCGAAATTTCTTTTGATTTTCCAGTTCCATTTCCAGAATTCCTCACTGGATAATAAATGAGAAAAAGGAGTTTCGAAGTTTGAGTAAAACCCATCTCTCATTGACTTATATCTAGTAGTTACTTATGAAACCAATCGTTTTTGCAACTAACAATGCCTCAAGAGGACCTATCTCAAAATCAGTTTTCAAGATACTTTCATTATTAATGTTAGTTGTCTCAGCTTCAGAGCCAAAATTTGATTATACAATTGTTTTTTTTTGAAATAAATTCTTCAATATTGAGAAAAGCACAGGCTATTGGATATTTGGGAGATTAAACTTTTCTGTCAATGTTCCTTTAAAAATTTGCAACATGACTTGTGAGATTTCCTTCTCAAGCTTCTGAAGAAATAGCTCATCGTTACTCTCGAAGCATGTGTTTTGTTGATAAGTTGTCTTGCTCATTAATTCTTGGTGTCTGTTTTGCAAGCATTTGTTACAGTCAACGTTTTCTACATCGAATGAAAAAATATCGCATTTCATAAAAGCATTTTAACTTCATCAGTTGATGCCTCAAATCTTATTTAAAAATGGATGTAAAATTTTCTAGACATATTGTTTTACAATTCTTTTGTTTTCAAGATCTAACGAGATTTCCAAGAATTACGTAGAAAACTAAACCAGAAAATTTGTTTTGAGGAACAAAACTTGCTCAGTTTCAAATTGATATGAGATTTATACCTATCCAGAAGAAGCAAAATTAGGAATTTGATTGCATTTTTAATTAGCCATGGGTAGAAACATTTGCAATATATTTGTAAAATGTTGCTGTGGTCATCGTTTCATTTCATGAATAGCTTTTTCCAATGAAATATGTAGCAGGGACTGATTCTGTAATATCTCAATGAATTCTTCTGTAAGGAAAAACTACCAATGGAGGTACTTTTTCTTTCCTAGGTACTTTAGAATATAAATCCTTATAATTTTTAAGGCCGCAGATTTTTCCCGTTTAAGGGCAGTATTCAACTCTTGTTTCATTCGCATTGTAAATGCAATCACTTTATAAAAAGATGCCAGGGCTACTTCCCTCCTAAAGATTCTCTGAAGTTCTAAAAACCAGTATTTCGAATATTATTCTCAAAGGGAAGTTTTGCCTTTTGAAATTATCTTCGCATTGCACTGAGTTATCGGTGGATGTCACCTTAAAAAAACTTCACCCATTTTTCACCTAGATAATTGTCTTTAAATGGATTTTTCCTACCAGTTCCCGTTAGGACATTAAAGACGGCAATAGGATAATAATTTAGCTAATTATTGGCACAAAATCCTGCAAAGATTCCATTCAAGCTTTTATTATTATATTTAGTTGTTATATTTAGTTAATAAACATAGTTTATTAAGGAGTCTAAGGTATGATGTAATAACTAATCACTACATTTATGAAGATAAATAATAAATAAATTATTATTATAATTCTTTAAATAAATTTAGCAATTAAATTTGCATATTTAAATGAAATAGTTATAGGAACTATTCATACAACATTTAACTGAATTTTAGGAGTCCTCTATGTCGCTGAACTACTAATTATCCAAGTAAAATCATATTTCACACATACTATTCATTCACTGGGAAATCTATTCTCAGTGAAGGAACATGCCTGTTCCTTCACTGGTTAGAAGTTGTTTTTTTTATTTTTAACATAATTTTGATTTATAATATGACAAAAGGTACAAGAAAATTAAAATTTTTCTTTCATTTTCATTAACTTGAAAAAATTTCAGTAAAGGAACACTTGTTTATACATTGGTTTTTCATCGCTCTGTAATCCAGTTAATAAACACCCCCTAATCTCAGTACTTGCTTATGTTATGATGCTTAAAATAAATAAAACGTAACTTCAATGACCATATTTTGAATTCTTTTTTTCACAATGAAAAGAAAAAGCATTATTATATGCAATTAATTGTAGTTTAAACGGATAACAACAACCACTGACCTTATAATTTTGTCGAAGAAACAAGGCGTTGACCAGATACTAACAAATTCAAAACTTTTTCCAGAGAAGACTCAAAGACCAGATAACTAAACGCATTGTTATAGGACTTCTTATTGTTAGGTAGTAAGCTACTCTTACCAATCAATCTAAATTAGAACGTTTAAAATCTTATTTCTAAGAAATATCTATGAAATGCTCCTTCATTTGTTGGTTTACCCTATATCATCCTAATCTTAAAAGAAATTTCCGGAAGTGTATCGCAGAACTATTTTACCAACTATTTAATAAAATTTTAACATTTTAAAATTCTTATTCTTTTCCATTTTACGTTTATTATTTCTTCATTAATATACTAATAATTTTTTTAGAACTTTAATTTAGATTTTCCTTAATTTAGGTTTCCTTTTCAAATTATAGTCAATTTTTTTTTAAAGAATTATTGTCTGCTAGCTAAGAATAAAACCTTGTTAAGAAATTAAAAACATTCAGCTGTTTAAAATTATTTAATGCAAAACAGCTGATTATTTGTTTAGCATACTATTTTTTTTTTGAAAAAAGAATATAAATTATTGATTGTCTTTTTTTTTTTTTGTTTCTTGTGACTTCAACTTAGATTGTCTAAAATAGTGTTGATGTCTTGTAAGTCACTACAAAGAGGATAAAGATACCGAACATAAAAAGCTGTGGAATACGTAGCGAATTTTTTTAGTGTCTTAAAATATCTCAGTATCTTAAATGTCGTCCTACTATCTTAGTTGTGAAATTAAATTTTTAATTATCTGACCACGTGTGATTCACTAATTATTTCATTATATCTTTTACTCTTTATGATACCAAGTAGATTTTTTTTCTGATAATATACTAAACTATTTAGTTTAATTTTTTACTTTAGCATGATTTCCAAGATATTATTGTAGTATAATTTGTTATCAGGAAAATGCCTTATTTTGTTATTCAGGAAATAATAAAATTGAAATCTGTAAGGATTCCGAAGCTGTGCACACAATACACAATTTCCGACCTTATTTTAATAAAAAAAAATTTAAAAAAAAACGTGGCAAGTAGGCTAACATACTTTTTACAGAAACTGTGAAAACTAATTTTTCCTATATTTCGTCAAAAGAGGATAAGAATGATATTGCTCCAAGGGACCTACTCAATTATTTCGCTATTTCCAGAATGAAATCTGTTTGATCGAAACATATTATTCCTTGAAAATTACACGAGGGAAAAATTAACTTTTATTATTTATCTAAGCTTATTCCATTTATTTAATGATAGCGGTATTAAGGTTAAGGATATGCGTCGGAAGCTCCGTTTATTATTATACTATAAATGCATTAAATCATGTAGCTTGAATAATTTATTTTAAGTAAATTATTTAATAATTTTAAACAAATAAGGGTGTAAAAATAAACTCGATCGAAATACTCCGAAAGTATACCCTGAAATATATGTAGAATAAACTTTGGAATCGATATATAAAAAATACCTTTTCAAACAACTTCGAGTAGGACGGAAACGCTAACTTGTTTAAAAAAGTTGTCCTTGTTACTATTTAATTTCGATTCCTGGTACTAGGGGACATTCCATTTTCACATTCGACTTTTGAAATTTCAATTGTAAACGGAATTTTTTTATGACCTTAAACTAAAATGTTAAGGCTTGCAGCAAAAGAAAAAAAAAATTTTTTTACTGCATTAATTTTTTTACAAAGTAGTTAATTATTATTTTTTCAATCTAAGAACCTGTGCCTATAACATATGTAAAATTTATTTTAATATCAAGTGAAATAATTTAATATGTTGTGTAACTAAATGGATAATCCCAAGAAACTGAATCGAAAATATAAAAACTTCATTGATTTAAAAAAATAATAGATGATAATAAAAATAGACATGCTTTGAGCGTGCAATAATAAAAGTCACAAGTTATCCAAGCCAGACAATTCTTGAGAATGGGCGATTATATTTGAAAACTCGAAACATGTCGATTTTTACTTCCCTCTTCATATGTTTTGAAGCCAGTTGAGTTTTTATCGTCAATTATACTGTTTTACATTTGGGTCTTGATCATTATTTTGATAAGGATTTTACACTAGTTAAAGTAAACATATGCATTTTAATATTTTATCAGGATTCATGTGATCTTTAAAAATGTAAGAACATCAATATTGTAAAAGTTATATTTAACTTAAAAATTAACATTTTGACACCAGATATTTTGAGTTAATGAAATTAAATATTTTATCTCTTAAGGTTTTGTGCCCCCATTTCAGTATCTTAAGGATCTTACGAGCTCTGTTTAAAAAGAGATCATCAGATATATATAAGGAAGCAAAAATAACCATATTAGCAGTATTTGGTGGTAAATGTAGCTTATCGTAATTGAAGAATATGCTGTGCGACATTTTATGGTGAATTTGCGAACGTATAAGTTTCAGAATGTATCGAAACATGAGGATGCTATTTGCTAATCATCTTTATCCAAAGGAAACGATGTAACCTAAATATCAAGTAGAATGAAGCGATTTTTTAAACAATGAATCCTACAATTTGCAACATATTATTTCAATATCTTATTCTTAAACATAACATATTTCAATCTTTTTAAAATGCCACTAAACATTCAGCAATTCCTTGAGTTATAGAAAAAAGAAATATCGTAAATTATAGAAAGCCTTGTGCATTAGAATTATTATACAATATACATTTCATTTTTCAAGCACTTTTTTTTTCTTCAAACTTTCTTGCCTAGAAGACTCGATTAAAACTGTAAAAATGATTATCCCTAAAATTTTGTATATAGCTATAATAAGTTATGCTCATTATATTTTAGTATAAAATCCTCGAATAAATATAGTAAAAACAGTGTAATCTAAATAATATCAGATAAAAAGTTCATGTATTTAAATTCTAAAAACTATCATAAATAATTTATAAATCGATTCAAATTTACTTTTCAAAGGAGATTAAAATAATATTTTTTTTTTTTTTGCTTTTTGGACAGAAATCCCCTAAAAAATTGTTTATGGCCTGGAAACTTCGAGATATTTTCTATTAACAATAAATTAAGCCCCTCCGAGCAATCACTGAACATTATTTCAATTTTTTTACTATCAGAGTTTGGTTGCGTAGCAACCTAGTAAAATTAAGCACTCCTCTTTTGAATTAGTCAATGGGTTATCTTAAAATATTTATTTGCGCAGGCGACTTTTTTTGGCGGTTTTCTGGACTATCGCCAAATATATAAACCTTTATTGCGGCCCAATTTACCACCCAATTTTTTTAAAATTTTGTCTACCCCCACTAATTCAAGGGTCTAGATTCCAAATATGTAAAAAAAATTATATGTTTATTCAGAGAAAGTACTTTTTTGTGTCTGATTTCGTAACTTAATTAATAGTTAGCACTAATTAATTAACATATTTGAGGTCACCCCCAGGAACCATTAAGATTGACACTTAGTTCATGAAAATCCGATCATTAGAACGAAAGTTATTCAGGGTGATTCGTTTTTTTTTTTTGCGGACTGTACATAAAATCAAATGACCGATCCGTGCATATTTATTAGACAGACAAATCTTATGGGATGATCCTATTTTCTCACTTGCAGGTCAAGAATTCTTTAATTGTTATCAAAAACCGTTTTTATTTTCCACATTCTAATTGGCCAGAAAAATCACCTGGTATGGTTTTTCAATTAACAAAGAATATCCTGATTTAGTAGGTCATCAGTCCAAAATTTGTATAAAATAAAAATATTTTTTCCCTATTAAATATTTCTTCCTCCCCTATTCCACAGAGCATTTAGTTGGAATATTTATTCCTCAAATGTTCTGAAAATTATCTTCTATTATTTTTTTTAAAATTCTGATTATCATTGCAAATTTAAGGCTTAAAACTAGAAATGGTGATCCTTTATTATAAAGTAATCCTATAACATTACTTAAATAGGCAACATTTTATGATAAGCACATTTAAAACAGTTATCCGAATTGTTAACTAGTTAACAATCACATTTTGAAGAATATAAAAATTTAAAACACAAGAATTTGGATGAAGTTGCAATTGTAGCTGAGCAAGAAGATGGGGTTTAAAATTTATTCCAATGGAATCAAGAATTTAATTTGCGTTAATACGATTGAAGCATTTTAGGATCCAACAATCTAATGCTTTTTAATTTTGATGTAACAATCTGTTTACCGACGAGGAATTTAAAAATATTGCTTTGGAATAGTTGGAGTTGGTGCACGAATTTAGGAGGGAACAAAGCCTCTTAGTTCTATAATGTTTTTAATTTGTTATATTAAAATATTTGACAGATAGATAAGATACAGATTTGCTGCAGATAACTACTGAAAAACTGTGTATCAATTTACCACCTTTCCAAAACTATTTTTAATATGTTATTTACAATTAATTTTGCCTTTTTTTCTCATCCTATTTCCTTTACCTACAAAGGTTTTATTTAGAAGAAATACTTTAAATAAATTTCCGAAAAACAATTAAGGATAAGAACAGTTATGATAATTTATTCAAGGGTAATGCTAAACATGAAAACTTCGAAACACAATGAACACTTTTAAAATATACCATAGAGCTACTAATTTATACTACTGAATCCCGCAAAAAATCATTTTCAACCCCCTACAAAAAATTCGAAACTTCGGACTTATTAAAAGATTTTAATAAAAACATTATTTGAAAGCAAAACCATCATATCCAGAGAGAAAGTAAAATAATTGAAGAAAATTTCAACTTGAATCAATTCAATTTTTAAGCTACTAAAAAAAAGAAAAATACCATTTTTAATTTAAAAAAAAAAAATCATATTTTTTTCAGCGGTTGATTTATTTACCAAACATACCGAAAATTTGCAAACGTACAATCAAAATTAGGGGGTCGATTTATATACTGGGATATACAGTATTAGTCACAGCCGCTGTGTTGTTTATAGATTTAAAAGAGGGATAACACTTACAACTTATAATAAAAATAAGATTCCATAGGTTAAAAATAATATTCTCAAACTTGATCTGAATTGAAATTCAGTTTTTAGCTTTTCAATAATATTACTATATGTGGTGAAACACTATACTGCACAAAATACTGTAACTATACTGTAATTCGAAGTCAATATTCGGTATAAACTTATGATCCTATATCTCCCTCTAATATTGACCTATAGCATTCAAATTGCACCACGTATTATATTACCAGGTAATAGTATACCCCCAAGAGATGTATCCTGCAAAATACTTATACAATACAAAATAATGTTACTATACTATACTATACAAAATGATGTTACTATACTTTATAAAATACTGTGACTACATACTATACAAAATACTGTTACTATTCTTTAATGTATTATACAAAATACTGTTACTATGCTTTACTGTATTATACAAAATACTGTTACTATACTTTACTGTATTATATAAAATTTTATTACTATACTATACTTTACTGTTACTGTTGTGTTTACAAAATACTGTTACTTTGATAGACTATACTGTTACTGTTGTGTTTACAAAATACTATTACTTTACTAGACTATGCTGTTACTGTTGTGTTTACAAACTGCTGTTACTTTACTAGGCTATACTATACAATACAAAATAATGTTATTATACTATATTATACTATACTATACTGTTTGTAGCACCTAACTAAAAGATTACCTTTCCAATTGCCTAAGAAAAAGCATTCTAGAACATCTAATTACGCCTAATATTTTACAACTTATGTTGGAAATAACATTTAGGTGGTCTGACAATAAGTATCCTTCATTATTGCTATGACTAATGTTAAAAATATTATTTAAAAAGTAATTCAAGTACGTGGCTGGTTACAACCGCAGAACCATTTATTTAGAATTTAAGACATACAGTTCTAAGAACATCTTAACAATTATTTAAGAACAAACATTTTTAAAACAGCATTTAAAGGGCGTTATATATACTTTTTTATGGAAACCACTATAAAAAAAAACGGGAAATGACTATTTGTAGGGATTTATGGAACAATTTTTCAAAACATTGTCTTCCTGATTTCTTTCCCCAACCGAAAGACTTTCTTAAGTTACATCACTTGTGGTCCAACTTTCCACCGAAATTAGGAACTCTAGCGTAACGGACATCACTCTCTCTACCCCATAATTCAAATCCGGATGGAGTCGGTGCTGTATTAGATAGAAAATATTCCCAGTTCACACGCTTCCCGGCAAATTCTAAAAATTTTGTTGGCGCCAGCGATTTGAAAACGCGCCTAATTTACGAGCCTTGGGCGAACGATCCAGCCAATCTGCCATTTAGAGATCTAAAATACGATCTCGCTATGACATACCCCAAAAGCATAACTTCTCTAGGTTTTTTTTTTATTCCAAGCTGTTGAAGGACGGTTCGAAATAACTTCCACCCGCCCCGATTTCGAATGTCACCCCCCTTTGCCCCAAAACAGAGCACATCCATCAGAGTGCTGTGTGCAGGGCAACGTGAGGAAGCCCTTGTTCGGACGGCGGGATCCCTTCTTAGGGGGTCGAGGTGCTCGTTTTGTGGGATGCCGCCTTTGGAAAAGGGATTCAATATGGAAGAATCGAATGATTTATGAAGCAGAGGGTTTTTAATCTAGTGAATTAATATATCAAATGTGGAGAATCTCAAATTGCTGAATGACTTAATTTTTATTGGTATAATTAAGATGTTGAGATTGAAACTAGATAGGAGGTATGGGTTAATGGAAATTAGGTATATCAGAATTAGAATTTTCCCCTTTTAAATATTTTAATCGTCTTAGTTAGATTTATATTTTCGAATGGTTTTTAATTAATGATATTAAATGCAAAAGTCAATAAATAAACTGTTAACCACTCAATAAAAATAAAAAATAAAACAGCGGATAATCAGCCCAAAATTTTAAATTTCAAATTATTTTAATTATTCATGAACTACTTTGCCTATTCAGAAATTCACTGATGAGCTATTCCTTCAAAAGAATCTTACAATTATGGACAAAAAAAAATGGTATCAGTTAACTATTCATAAAAAGAAAAAAAATTCACTCATGGGAGTTTTTAGTATAAACTTAGTATAACCTTACAAAAGTACTAATAATTAATGAAAATATACTTCTTTAAATAATTACAAAGAAAACAACATACAAAGAAAACAAAACAAGCAGTCTTTATAGATGGAAAATGTTAAAGTACTTGCGTCATTAAATGACTATACCTAAATTTGAACCCCAGTTCAACTTATGTTTCTAAATCTAACAACATGGTAAATAAATCAACTGAATGAAAATCTTATAGCGCTTATAAGAATGGGCTTTAACTACATTTCTTACCAACTTTTGTTGAAACATCGGAGAAAAAAAATTAGCGTATTTTTTATTCTGTAATTAAATATAAGGATGTGAGAAAATAAAATAAATGTTTTAACCCTTTCCGATTCGGAGCGCCCAGCCTGGGATTACTTTTATTTCAAAAATATTCCCTGTGGAGCTTTTTTCCCCCCCTAGAAATCTGAGATAAGTCGAAATCTTGCTAAACGGTTAACGAAATCGGTTAAACTATATATTATAAATGAAAAGAAAATTATTTTTCTTTACTTTAATTCATAATTCGATGTCCACGTAATCTAAAACTTAAAATGAAATGTGTACTTGAAAAATTAATTTAAAATTACGGTTTTTGCGGGTTTTTATTAATTGCATTATGTACAAACCCGTGCCGACCGGACTGTGTACTGGGGCAGGAAACTGGCCTTGTATTAAAAGGGTTGTGGGTTTGAATCCCGGACAAGGCATGGATGTTCTTTCATTATCTGTGTTATCTGTCCTTACGGTGGGAGCAGCATTGGCTTACATAATACGGTTCCCCTGAGAGAGTGGCTAACAAATCTGCCCTAATACGCCTAAATTAACAAATGTCAACCCAGTTGGGTATTGGGGGAAAGAAACATACACACCCTAAATAAGTCAGGATAATAAAGTAAGCAGTGTATTGTAAAAAAAAGTGCAAAAATATTCTTCTACATAAATTATTTTATGTAATATCTTTTACACCGATGGGATACTGGTGCCCCTTTCATATATATTTTTTCTGACACTCTTAAGTACAAACAAAAATGTATTTTGGATTTTTTTAATTATTAAAATCGATCTAATAGTTGCTAAAAAAATATGCTAGATTTTCGAAATTATATCTGTACCAGAATATAAAATCTAAAAGAAAGCATAGTTTAATTTTTTTTTTCATTCCTGTTCAAAAATTTATTGATAATTGATTTTATAAATTAAATAAAATTCAAGCATAAATCCCTTTCTCTTAGATGTGAATAACTGCTAATAAGTGCAAATTTGAAAAATTATTATTTGGAAGTGAGCCGTGTTTCGAAGATTTTACCTTTAACGCAGAAGAAAGACACCGAAATTCCATGCTTTGTTTCATGACCGTAAATTATTAAAATGCAAAATATAAATTTTTTTACCTTATTTTGTCCTAAATTAGAGGACAGTGGGGACAATTGTAATATTCTTTACTTAACTATTTTTAACTAACAAAAAATCCAATATATTGTTAGTATTAATTGACAGACGAGTAAAGTAGACTATCATCTACTAGAAAAAAAAATACCTTATTTTAAGTGTTATTATATTAGTTATTAACAATTTTTGACAGTCGTGCACTTGTTACAATTGTCCCCACTTACGGGGTCAATTGTAACAGTTCATAAATTCAACTAAAACATAGTTAATTATACATATTATCATAGTTGTGATATATTTTTTTATTGATCAAAATAGTAGTGATATTTTAGGAGTAAAAAAAAATAATGAGCAGAGACCTAAAAGGTTAAACTTTTAACTTTAAGGGATTGAAAATTTTAATTTATGCTGTGAAAGGTGACAAATAAAATAATGCTCATGCAACATAATATAAATGATATAGGAAACTATTGGTGGTTCTTAAAGAATTAAGTAATGGCTTGTAAACATAAGATTATTTATTTTCAGCTGTTACAATCGTCCCTTTACTTATTGTTACAATCGTCCCCAAGACGCCATTTCAGCTTCATTTGTTAAAAACAATGCTAGTTAATTAACAAAGCTAATTTTTTTATTGAAATGTTAATTAAGGTGTCCACTTACATATTCGATTAATAATTTTTATTTGTTTAAACAAAATTACTTTGTTACAATATCATATTCTAATACTAAAAAGAGTACTAACGTAGCTTGAAAATAGTACCCTGTTACAATTGACCCCACTCTCCCCTACAAAATAAGTAAAAAATATGAAAAATGTTTTTAATAAAAATTCTGCGCTAAATTATGGTCAATAGTTAATTTATGGTTAATTAATAAAGGATCGATTAACCTTTAACTGAAAATAAATTTCCTACTAAAACAATTAATTTAGAATTACGATTTTTGCGACTTTTTTTTATTATAAACTTAGAAATGTAGAAAAGTATAGTTCATGAAAGCGCAGATAATATTCACATGGCGTGCGACGAATAAGTGTAATAGGAGATTTATCTGCATAATCTACTGTATTAAAAATGTGTAACATGAGATGAAGGAATGGAGCTGAGAATCTATAGTCGATCGCTTTTTTACGTGTTTATCTCCACAAAATCAAAAATTCTTTCTGGAATTCGTATAATTTCTCGATTTATTTTGATTGATTGCTATAGCAATCGCCATGAGCAATAATACTTTTTTTTGAGTACATTGAAATTTGTATTGTAGAAAAAATTGCCTTTGAAATCAGCATTCGATGGTAAAAAGAAACTCCTTAAGTTAATTAAATAACTCCACGAATCCAAAATAAATAAATAATTCAAATCAATAATCTGAGCGGTATAGACATAACTCGTTTAAAAACTTCACTTGTTCCAAAAATACAGAAATTGAAAATAACAGCCAACATGTTGTTGTTGTTGTTGTTAATTTACGTCGCACTAGAGCTGCACAATGGGCTATTGGCGACGGTCTGGGAAACATCCCGGAGGATGATCCGAAGACATGCCATCACAATTTTGATCCTCTGCGGAGGGGATGGCACCCCCACTTCGGTAGCCCGACGACCTGCGCGCGAAGTCGAGCACTTTACGGTAGCACAGTTTAACGAGGACCAATACCGCACACCCTCGGTCCTTACGCAGACTGATCCAAGTGGTCACCCACCCGCACACTGACCGCAGCCAGTGATGCTTGACTTCGGTGATCTGCTGGGAACCGTGTCTTAACGATCAGTCCACTGCGGGACCCAACATGTTTCAAGTGCTCAAAAACAGGCGCTTATTTTCAAGATGCGAATAGTGATTTGAAAATGTGAAAAGTAAATCTTCCAACGAAAAATGATAAAATAAAGGTGAGAAGCAGAACTAGAGATACAGCAGTAGCCGGGAGAAAATTTTTTTTTTTTAAATCGAACAAAAATAACAACAGTGTCCGGAGGGGCATATCAAGGTAAATTGCTTCTCCAAGCGCTATAGAGAGATAGTGAGGAACTAATGCCTTTAACAAGGGAATCATCATTCTTATGAATAAAACAAGATTCCAGGGCATCAAGATGAGCTGATGTGAGTGGGGAGGAAATAATTATGGCATTGTCGAAATTGAATTTATGCCCAAGATTCCAGCAATGTGCAGAAATTGATGGTATTTTGAATTCTTGATAACGGACAAATCTAACGTGTTAAGTCTAAATTATATAGCGCGTCTAGTTTGTTCGATGTAACCAAAGTCGCATTAACAAGGAATGTGGTAAATGCCCCAGCGATTATCAAAACTAAAAGAGCCTTTAAGAGACGTAAATTAATTTTTTCACAGATGACTAAAGATGACTTTGGAACCGAAACGGGTGAGGATATTAGTAATTTTATAACAAACGGGAGAAGAAAAAAACGGTAAAATAACAAGCTCTCTTGTTTAATCTAGTAAAACTTATTTAGTGTTAGAATTTGTCCATGTTAAGAAATTTTATTGCGAAATTTTCTTTAAATATCTTTGTTGGTAAATTTGTCACATGATATAGGTATAAAGTAGATTTAGAAAAAAAAATTTGAAATCTGTATGAAAATATCTTAAATTTTTTTTTTCAAAATTGACGGTATTTTTTAATACTTCTATTCTTACTATCTATAGTAAGAGCAGAATCATTAAAGTAGATTTTGATATACTGTTGAAAAAATTGATGCAAACTGAGGAAAAAAGCCACCAATTACGAAACAAATTTTGTAGGATATTTAATTCGGATTTTATGATACTGCGGTGTAAAAATCGATGTTACAGTGTAAAACGAAAAACGGATCTAGTTGATAACTTTTGATTTAATGATCGGATTTTCACATACAAGGATTCAATCTTAATGGTTTGAAGGGCTAACGTTAAATGTGTTGTTTTTGTTTCGACGACGATGTTTTAAGTTGCGAAATTATTCACAAAAACGTATACTTTCTTTAAGAAATAATGTTTTTTTTCTTCTTCTTTCTTGCGAAGAAGTCATGCCAACCAGACTGTGTAATGGTCAGGAAGCTGACCTCACACCAGAGAGGTCCTGGATTCGAATCCTGGACAAGACATGACTTTTCTTTTATTCTCTGTAGCATCTGTCCTTACTGTAGGAGCAACTTTGGCCCCCCTAATATAGTCCCCCTGAGAGAGGGGCTAACAAATCTGCCCTATTGACAACTGAATGACGAATGTCAATCGGAGGCATTAGAATATATATATATATATATATATATATATATATATATATATATATATATATATATATATATATATATATATATATATATATATATATATATATATATATATATACTTACATTCCAAATTGTAGTGTTGAAATGATTGTAAAAGCTTATAAAATGTATTAATTTATAATACCTTGTTGCTATCATTAGACTATATATGTAGCTATATATATTTTACTTTTATGAGCAAGGGAGGGAGGAAGAGGGCCTCTCTGACAATATGTCATCGTTTGATGGATTATGTCCATCCTCAGACGTTTCCCATCCTCCTACCGAAAAGTTCTTTTTTCCCATTCTTCTTAATTTCCTCCAAAAAGTTCCATGATCGCACGCAAGAAGCAGAACATTGTCAAGAAAGTTGCGTGTTCGTCACAAGAATTATAAAAATAAAAAGAAGAAAAGAATAAGATATTTTGGTGGAAGGAAGGGAAAAAAAATCATTCATTAAACGTATGCGTGTTTTGATGGACAAGTACTGAAAGGTAATCTTTCGCCAATCTCTCACCTTTTGGGGACGGAGGAAATATTTACGAAGAGGGCACGCACTAAGTAGCAGCTATTTAATAAAAAATAAAAATGAAAAAATATTTGGTGATGAAATTGTATAACTGAATATACAATTCTTTTCAAGGACAATGCACTTATTTTTTTAAACTATATCAGCGAAAATAGGAAGTTCATGTTCCTTTTTCGCCGTCTTACATTTTAGGTTAAATTTTTGACTTTTCATTTTCTACATGTGCCTGGTTGTCAACTTAATATTTTGCGACATTTTTTGACACCAAGCACCTTTTCATTTAATGTAACCCTTTTAATACGTATTATTCTGATTGAATCAAAATGACCGTGTGGTCGCTTTCTTATATCTGTACATGACAGCTACAGTGACTCAGGGCATAGAGTGTTCGTCTTCCAATGAGATGACCCAGGCTCGAATCCCAGAGGTGGTTTATTCATACGAATTCTGCTGCCGGCTCGCACTGACAATTAATATCCTCAGTGGTAGACGGATCATGGATCAGAATCCCCTTCCCGTCGAGTTAACCATGGGAGATTTTTCTCTCCGTGTAATGCAAATGTGAAGTTCTATCAAAAAGTCCTTTACGAAGGCTAGTTTGTCCCAATGATTGATCCAGAAGTTTCCTTGTCTTCTGGGTGGGGGCAAAACTACAAGGTTACGGAGTTGAACTTTGATAGTCATAAACTCAAAATTGAGTCTGCTGTTTCACGTCGGTTATAAAGTATAAAATTATAAATATCGCCTCCTGAGTGCACTCGTACTCTAATTCCATCTCTTATAGAAATAAGTTGTCTTTTTAAATTTTTTTATTCAGTCCATTAATTTTTTAGTCAAAATTTTATATTTTATTTTAAAACCGTCTTTGAACTGCTGATCCAATTTTGAGTTTACGATAATCAATGCTCCGTAGCCTTGTAATTTTGAACACGTTATTGATGACAAGGAAACTCTTGGATCAAGTATTGGGAGAGATTGGCTTTGGTGGAGAACTTTTTGATGGAATTAACCCACAATTGCATTACATGGAGATGAAAACCAAGAAAGTCTCACACAGTTAACTTCACGACAAGGGAACTCTAGCACCATTTACATCAGCACTGTAGTCGGTGCCAGCAGATTGTGGAATTCGTATCGACCATCCATTGCTGAGAATCGAACCCAAGTCCCCTCATTGGATGAGGAGTGCTCCATACTCTGAGTCACCACGACTCTAGTCAAAATTATCGAACTATCACTGGAACGAACACCATGTTTTTTGTTCCTGCGAAACTGCTACTTATCTGTTACAGTTGCCATGAAACCAAGTTCGCCACATGTAAGAGCAACGCCAGATTCTGGTTTACACAAGTCACTGGTTATCGATAATACGCATAGGTGTATCAAATACAACAGTATCAAGATTGCATGTAAAAACTTCATTTGTTTCATAAGTCATTAAAATGGTAGAATTTAAAATGTTTCGAGTGTTTAAAAATAATTAAAAAAATGCCAATTTCTTTGTTAGCAAAACTTTGCGTTGCCGGTTCGGCCGTTTTGTTTCCACTGCTTCTGGTCCTGCCTTTGTCATATTTAAATCTGAAATAAAAATGCTTTTTTTTAAAATCTCAAAACCGAATATAGATGGTTTATATTTGCTCTCAAGAATACTTTGTGCTTGCTCTCAAGAATTTTTACTTGTTTTCGAAAAAGGCTGTATGTTGGCTCTAAATATGACTTTTGTTTACTTTCAAAAATGTCTCTCCAAAATGTCTTTTGTACGCTTTTAAAATGTTTGCTCAATGCTTTCAAATGTGTTTTCTGTATGCTCTCAAAAGCATTTCATTATGCAAATGAAGTTGGTCAATGTTAATCATTTTGTTAATGTATGCAGCATTTTCATGAAAATAATACAGCGTAATTTTCCAGACTGCCTAAAGACGAGAATTCAGTAATTTGGAAGAAATTAAAGCAATATTTCTCTAATAGACACAGATGTATTGGTTTTTCTCGAAAGAGCTGATTTGTAACATATCCCCTTTTAACATTGACCACTTCAATTAGGAAATTCGGGGCGCTAGTTTTGGATATATTTATGAATTTTTGAAACTAACAATGGGTGCTAATAAAGATCTTAGCATATTTATTTAAAAAAATACACAATATTATGCAGTTAAAGTAAAACTTTTTGATTCTAGTTCAAAATGTAGCCATTTATAAACATTTACAACTAAAATGAAAAGTGCAAACAACTGGGCAATTCGAAAAAGAACTCTATGAGTTCAGTTCGATGCTTAAAAATGTATAACCTTTTGCAACTGATGAACATTTATTATATTTGAAAGCAAACTTTTTGGTACTAGTTCAATAAATATTCATAAACTTACAATACTAAACATATTTGCAAACTTTTAAACCTTTTTACTAAAGATATTAATAGAATTAGACAATTTGAAAGAAAAAAAAGGAACTTTTTAATTTTAGCTCAAGTTGTAGCAGCTTATAAACATTTGTTACTAAAATAAGAATACAAACAATTATGATATTTGAAACAAACTCTGTGATTCCAGGTCAAAACATAACCATTTATAAACATTTGCGACTTTAATAAATGTATTGTGTTCTCTTTTATATGACTGAAATGCATAAGAAAATCGAACTTTTCCTTTACATAAAATGATGGCCCCAAATTTCGTAAGACGTTGTGATTCTTATAGCGGAAATATTAGAGAAAATGTTAGCAAGTGATTGGAAAACAAAAAGTTTCAGAGAATATCAGTTTTTAATTATAATGGCAATGTTGTATTGCATATGCCCCTTGCAAGGACAGGCGATAACAGAAAGAAAAGATAATTCACGATTATGATATCATCACAGAATTATCATGATATATTCACTGAATCAATACGATGTAATTACTAAAATATAACTTTCTAATTTTACATCAAACAATTATATTTAATTCGCTTTGTAAAATTTTATTTTAGTTGCAAATGTAATAATTTTATGCATAATAAATGACGCAAAGTTAATAGATAATTTTATTTCAAAAAAAAAAAAAATTATACTAATTCGAGTTATAGTCATTTACCTGGTGGCAGAAGTCCTCAAGCACGCAAAGAGAGCAAGAGATTATCAGGGCATTTGCATAACATTTTTCAACTAAGAATTAAAAAAAAAAAAATATTGGAGAAGTTGAAGATTGTGTTTTATCTCAGATTTAATAAACACGCATGAAATAATACTGAGTGGAGAAACTAAAAATTAATTTTTAATTCCTAAACTTACTTAATTACGATTTTCAAATGATTTTTTTGTCAATCTGTAGATATATTATTAAAAAAATATTAATGACTTTCCTTCAAAAATTCCAAATAATGTTCTTTAATTTACAGAAGTTTTGAAAATGAAAAATTTTAAAAACACGAAAATTTTAAAAAATAATTTTAAATTTCTGAAAACTTTAAACGTTTTCTTGTAGACTTTATATAGATTTATTCCATATAAGTTTCAATTATTCCAATATTCCATTCATTTCAAAACGTTTTTTTTTTCAAATGAACTTTACTCGTATTTAAAAATGTATTAAAAAACAAAATAAAAATAACAAATTAAAATAACAAATAAAAAAATAACAAATTTGTAGATATTGGAATCAGAAATATTGGATGATTTTTAAAATGTGAAAAATAATGGTAAAAAAATAAAATTTTTCATCCAGAATTTTTTCTTATTTTTTTATTTTTAAATAATTACATAAATGTTGTTAAGTAATTAGAGAATAAATAGTTTCAGATAATACAAATCCTTAATGATGGTTTTACTGTTGTTTTAGCCATCATTTGCTCACAGAACAGATAACGAATATAATCCCTGATTATGATAATAATCACTGAATAATTATGATGTCGCCGCTGAGTAAATATTGTGTAATTACTGTTACATACATAGCATTTGGATTGTATATAGAGCAATTAAATTATATAATATATTATTTTGGTTGCGAATTTACTGCTTTTATATATGCTAATAAATGACGCAAAACTAAATAACAAGGTTTTAAATTATGATTCTTTCTCATGACAATTTTTTAAAAAAATATTTACTATTAAATAAGTTTTTAATCGGTCAAATAGCGAGTGAAAATTTTTTAAGATGCTCTTTAAAAAAAATTTCATTAATGATTTTTTTTCTTTTTTCTTAATATTGTAACAGGTGATCCAAAACTACATAAGGCGTTGTGACTTTTTTAAAACAGAAATAATAAGGGAAATATTGGCTAGTGATTAGTGAGTAAATAATTTCAGAAAATATCAGTCGTCAATGATGGTTCGGCTGTTATTTCAGCAATGATTTGCTCGTATTTGGCAGACAACAGATAGCCATGATGATATTAACCACTGAATAATTATTATGCAACTACAGAATAAATGTGGTGCAATCATTGTAATAAAGCATTTCAATTATATTTCTACCATTTCGAATATTTTGTTTTGGTAACAAATTTAATATTTTTATATATGCTAATTAACAAGGCTAAACCAAATGGTAATTTTTTTCATATTATGTTTCTTTTACAAAATAAAATTTTTACATATTTGCACCTGGGTAATTTTTTAATCGGTCAAAAATTGAGAAATTAAATTGATCATTTAAAAAAAGACAAAATTTTCATTTATGAAAAAAAAAAAGTTTTTCCTTTTTTCTTAATATTGTAACAGGTGATCTGAAACGACGTAAGACGTTGTGACTTTTTAAAACAGAAATATTAAAGGAAATGTTGGCAAGTGATTAGAGAGTAAACAATTTCAGAGAATACCAGTCATCAGTGACAGTGTCACTGTTGTTTGAGAGAACATATGCCCCCCTGCAAGTGAGAGAACAGGAGGTAATCCATCAGGATTAGCATCCTTTTCATAAGTCCATCCAACTAACAGCACTGTTTGCTCTGCGTTAGCCTCTTTTCAATCATTCCTCTCGCCTCTCTTCCAACATCATTGTTTACATAGTCCCAAGTTTCGTTTAAAATTTGCCTAATGTCCTTTGAAGTTTAAAAGACGTAATATTAAGACTGGTTTTAGAAGTTATTTCGCAAAGGAAATAAAAAAGAAGTTTTAGAATCTTAAACTCGAATAAAGCCTGAATTTTAAATTAAATATAGTATTTTTTTTTAAAAAATTACTAACAAATAGTTTAGTATTTTTTGGGAAAAATAGTTTAAAAATTTAAAATTTACTTTAAAAAAATCGCTTTTAAAAATCGCCAATTTGGCTGCATTTTTTGCCTGGATGAAAATTATTTAATTAGATGAATAATTTTCGATTTTTGAAAAACAATACAGTATTTAAGTAAGTTTTCAAACATTAAAAAATTATATCACAATTATCATTATTATTTTACTAAATGCTTTAACAAATAAAATATTTGACTTGAATTAAACATTATATTAAAAACTCGCCACCTTTGACGACCAGTTAGTCTGCCCTTGTAAATAGGAATAAATTCAAGTATTTCGAGCCATTAAAAAAATCAAGACAATATGCGGTATAATAAATAGAATGTTAAATTGCTCGTAATATAGGTCTCGAAATACAGTCAGTATTTAATAATTGCTCGAGTGAGAGTGGATTTAATTTTTGTTTGGTATCGTGGTGAATTCTGCTTCGTATTGCATTGTCTTCGGCTGAGTACAAGTTAAAAACGAACATGCCTTTTAAAAACAATTTATAGTTTGTCGATAGAAACAACTCCCCTCGCCACGAAATCTAAGACCGTCTGCTGCTATGGAAACGAGAAATAGCGCAGTTCAAAGAAAGGAGTTTCATTCTTCTTTGACGCCCTCTTTCTCGGCGATCCGCGCCAAACCTTGCAAAACCATACTCCAGACGAATGCCATGGGAAGTTCTTTACATAGACTAACTATATTTCTGCGAAATTCTTACACTTTCTCGTTCTCGAATAGCAAATGAAAAACATCTATCATCTTACGATTTTCACCCTGATCTCCAAAATTGGCGAAAATAACTCATGAAAGGCGTAAATGCATTTAATATTGGTGTAAGTTTTATCACTTATTACTTTAAATTTAAATTTAGTTTTAGTTTAGACAGTATCTTTGAGTTTAGATTTAAGTACACCTTTTGAATTGTGTATAAACACTCGATTGGGTATTAATTTGTAATAATTCACAATTTTTAGAATTTTTCAACATCAAAGACGGATAAGTAGTACACCACAGTTTTTAAAGTGTACCATATATTAGTTATCAAATCAATATCTTAAAATGCTATGCATAGTATGGATTTTATATCCCATATTAATTAACAATATGTACCATATAATAGTAACACGTAGTATAAATTTTTTATCATTTAATAGCATACTCAATATAGTTTATATATAATACCTTATATAATGCAGGTTTGCATGATACAAGTAATATATAGTTTAAAGATTGTATAATATAGTATAGTATATAGCAGGGGTGGCCAACCTGCAGCTCGCGAGCCACAGGCTCTTTGAAGGATTATTTGTGACTCTCAATAACTGTACCACAGTTCCGCTTTCATTTTTGTGCTATTACATTTTAAAAAATTATTATCGTTCTGTATGTATTTTAAAATGCCTTTTAAATTACTGAGAACAAATGTGAAAGACTAAGTGCAACGCTGTTCAATTCAAGGTGAGTTTTCCATTTTCAATATAATTATGATACAAAAAGCTTCTGGAGAATTAGAATTAATAGAGATGCAAGAAGATCAAGGTCTACAATTAAAATATAAGTCAACGTCGATTACTGAATTTTAGAAATTTGTACCAGAATCAAAGTATTCTGAATTAAAAATGGCTGCTTGGCGAATTATTTCTATATACGGAACAACTTACTAATGTGAATCATTTTATTTCGCTTCAAAATTCGTGTAATCCAAACACCGATCAGTATTAACCAACCAGTATCTCAAAGAATTACTGAGAAGTGCTGTCACCAATTATTCACCAAATTTTGAAGAATTATCAAGAGAAGTAAAATAAATGTGTTCAATTTTTAATATTTAAATTCAATACACGTATTTTGTACTTATATGTTTTCAATAAATATAATTTATTTAAAACAAATTTAATACCTTTTTTGCATACCTTTCAAATACATATTTAATTGCGGCTCGCGAAAAATTTCAAATTTTGAAAAATGGCTCGACTATCAAGGAGCTTGGCCACCCCTGGTCTATAGTATACGATGCAATTTTAAAATAATGAAGAGTTTTTAAGTATTTTTTTCCGAGTCATTAAGTTTTCCTGTTTTTGATTAAATGTTTTTAAAGAATTTTTTTTAATTATCGTACAAAAAGGATTTTATTTAAAAAATTCACTGACATGAGCTGAAATATTCACAACACAGACTTGATTTCGGAGTAATCTTTGTGAAGTGCATTTTTTTTTTATAAATTTATCAAAAACACAAAATAAAAACAATGTCTGCGTGGAGGAAAGCAATTAAGAAGAAGTAAAGCTTAACTGAGATTTTCTAGTTCAGTAATTGTGCCACCCTTTTAAAAAAGTATCGCTCAATGCATTAAAAAATCTAAAGAAAAAAACTGTTTTTTTAATTTCCCTTTTCAGTAAACTGTATTTTTTCCCCGCTTTATTAACTCGACATCTGAAATTTTTTTTTTGTCTTCTTAAAAAAGTCATTATATTTTTTTATTTATTTATTTTTATTACGTTTTTTATTAAAAAAAATATTACTGTGTAAGAGTGTTTCATTTCATCCAGCTTATAAAGTTTTAATTTCTTGCAGGTAAACTCTTTGAACAGGTTTTTTATTTTCGTTTGCTTTCCTTTTATTCATGGATACTTCTGAAAACAAATTATTTTCCTTTTGATCTTCTAAAAGTACTGAAGTACTTGAATCAGGTATATAAGAAACTCAATTCAAATATCCGCACTACTCTTTAGACATTTACGAAGAAGAAAAAATCTATAATTTTTAAAATTCCTAAATATTTAGAAAAAAACGTCTGAAAGCAATTTCTTTTATATTTTTAATTCTTGAAAATTATTTAAAAGAAAAATAACATTAAAGTGCTTTTCGTTTTTTAATCTGCTTTCTAAAAAAGAGGAACTGCATAGTTTTTATGGGCCTTTTTTTTATAAAAAAAAATTCATCAAGAGGCTTTGAACGAATTTAATTTTTATAAATATTAAAAGAAAGGTTTCAAAAATAAATTCCTCCTATTTTTTAGTAAATAAGATTTCTTTCTTTCCTCATACTAAATATGTACTGAAACATGCATGTCTGTCACCGGTTTATAAAACATGTTTTTAAACACATTCAAAACATCATGAATGGTTTAAATACCGTATGTTTTAGTTTTCAATAATCAAAATTATGTTTCTCTTTTAATAAATTAAAAAAACAGAAATATTAACACCATGCATTACGGCATTTTTACCGGAATTTTTTTTTTTAATGTAATAAAAAGTTCGAGTCAGTATTAACCCCCCCCCCCCGCAATTAATGATTAAGACTGACATTAAACATAAAACCAAATGCCTGAATAAAAAAATCGAGTTAGATCTAATTAAAAACCTTAATGCTACCAGAGAAGAAGACAGTCACTGATACACAGACACCTCACCTATAACCTCAGCGCCAGATGATCAGTCATAAATAAGATACTGTCACAGTCGAACTAAGTTTTTCTACATAAGTTAGAATGTTAATTATTATTAAGTTATTAAATAGAACGCCGTATCGCACATCGAATTTGTTAAAATATAATTCCTTCTCGTCTTAGTTTTTGACTCAAATTGGATTTATTATTTGTTTATGTATTTTATTGATATTTTTGCTTCGTGTACGGGGGAACGTTGGTGCATAATTAGTTTATGTTCTACTTGGCTTCGGGCCTGTTTTTGTGTTAAGGGAAAGAATTGAAATTTTTGAAAGAATATAGAATGCGTCACTTAAGAGAATTGATATTTGTCGGGCTCAGTTTACCTGGAATAGAGCAAAATGAACAGTTGCTAACAAAAGCAAGTAACACTTTTCTACAACCAATCAGGATCGAGATATCCACACTACGTCACTTGCAGATATCCCATAAAAGATTGAGCTTATTTTGAAATTAAAAATCCTATTGAAAAATAGAGCTAGTTTTAAAACCGAAGATCTCATTTAAGGATTGTGCTTATTTTTAAACCAAAGATCTTCAAAAGAAATCAAGATAGTTTTAAAAACCAAAGCCTTTGGGCCTTTATCGACCTAAATTAAAGATCGAGCTATTATGAAACCAAAGATCTCAGTATAAAATCGAGGCAGGCAGTCGAGGTTAATTCGAGAATAATCGAGGTTAATCTGCTTTCTAAAAAAAGGGGAAGTACCTACTTTTTAAGAGCCTCTTTTTATAGAAAAATTCCTCAAGAGGCTTTGAATGAATTTAATTATGATAAATATTGAGAAAATGGTTTCGAAACTAAATTCAAACATTCTTCTATATATATGTTCACCGAAAAGCCATTACATTATGACCACCCTGCTAATACCATGTAGGACCACCTTTAGCCCTTAAAACTGCTAGCACCCACCGTGGCATTGATTCCACAAGGTGCTGATAGGTAGTCTGAGGTATCTGGTACCAAGCGCTCACCAACTGGTCATGCAATTCCCTCACATTGCCAGAGGGTAGCGTGGCAGCATGAACTTGGTTTTTCAAGTATGACCACAAATGCTCTATTGGATTAACGTCAGGTGGATTTGGGGGCCAAGACATGACTTGAAAGTCACTGGAATGTTCCTCGAACCAATCCATGACGATTCGACCCTTATGACATGGTGCATTATCCTGTTGGTAAATACCATCCCCCGCAGGAAAAACTGTTGCCATGAGTGGGTGATCCTGGTCTGCAACCATGTTTAAGTAGCTTACAGACGTCAGGGATTGTTCTATGAGGATTATGTGTCCTAATGCGCCCCATGAAAACATTGTTCCTGGGCGAGCCCATTGTTATAGATGGAGGGTGGTCATAATGTAATGGCTTTTCGGTGTGTGTGTGTATATATATATATATATATATATATATATATATATATATATATATATATATATATATATATATATATATATATATATATATATATATATATATGTTTATTTATTAGGAGTGCACAACTTTTTGAATGAAGGGCCACTTGCATAACAGATTGACCAATGAAGGGCCGCATGTCAAAGTATTTAGACAGACATGTTGATAGCAATTGTTGATAGTAATTGTTATATAAACATCATTGTTCTGGGCACTAAATTCTTTTGTCAGTTAACCTTGTATTATGTTTGCATAAAATGTAATACTTTTAAATGTCTAAAATTAGAAACTGCAAAACTGAGTACTTAGGAAAAAAAAACAAAATCAGAAAATCAGAATAAATTTTTTAGAAAAAAAATTTAGATAAATTGAAATAATTAAAAACTATGAGAAAATTCATGGTTTTCTTATATTGCATAATACAAAAATCTATTTAAACATAAATTTTAACAATAAAAAATGTGTTCATTGAATTAAATTTTAAAAAAAATATTCTAGTTATTAAAATAAATGCAAGTTAAATACTTTGATTTAAAGAAAGTTTATAGGTTTAAAAAGGATTAAAATTAAAACAAAACCTTTTCAGCGGAAAGTAAGATTCAATATTTAGTAGTGAATATATTTTAACTTTAAAACATTTATTTTAAATTAATTATAAGAGGCAGGGGCTGAGAGAGGGAAGAAAAAGAAAGAAAGAAAACATTAATTTTGAAGGAACTATTTTTCTTTATAATGAAGAACTATTAAGATACTTGTTTAGAACTGTTTATGACCAATACTTTTTTATCATGGGGCTTACTATTTACAATTAATACACATATATATCAACAATTAATTAAAATGTATACATTACTTTACAAAACTTATCTTGATTATATTTTCTTAGAGTTAAAATTTAATGATATACAAATCATTTCCCAGCATACAATCATAAATTATATAATATGGTCTAAATCGGTAGAAAAGGGTTTAAAAAATTTCTTAAAATGGTTATTCTGCAATTTGCAAAATTTTTAAATATTGTGATAGTTTTATCTACTTGAACATGTGATAGCTTTTTCGAGCCATTAAATGAAAATTTAATGATTTCGTTTAAAGACTGTTGTGTAATTTTGAACATGCCAAATTCATTCTGGAAAACAGTCTTTCGACAGAAGCTGTTGTTGTGGGTAGTATTAAACTTTGGGCAAATAACATAATCAGTTTTGGAATCAGTCCCAGATGGTGTTCTTCCTTTCCTGATTTTTAAATAACGTGAATGCAAATAGTGATGTGTTATTTTTAAATTGCTTCAATATGAATTGCTATGTGTGATTTTTAAATAGCGTAAATGCATGGTTTTCAAATCGGGGAAATACGAATCGAGATGTGTGGTTTTTAAATTGCGAGAAGACTCACAATGTATGATTTTTAAAACGCGTGAATATGTATCGCGATATGTGGCTTTGAAATCACGTGAATATGAATCGCGATGGATGATTTTTAAATCTCGTTAATACGAAACGCGATGTGCAATTTTAAGATAGGTTAAATAAGAATTACGATGTGTAACTTTTAAATTCCGAGAAGACTCAAAACGTATGCTTTTTAAAACGAGTAAATTCAAATCGCGTTATGTGATTTTTAAATCATGTGACAACAAAAAGACTAGGTTGGATGTGTGTTGTTAAATTTGCACGTGCTCATGGGACTAAAGTAATATGCACGTGTTTTGAATTATTTTTTGCAAAACGGACCACGTTTAATATAAATTTGAACATCTCATTTTTTTTTTTTTTTTTTTTTTTATTCTCTTCGGGAAGGGGTTGATTTTGCTAAGATACGTAATTCCTTTTTAAGTTACAAAAAAAAAAAAGAAAAAGGAAAATTAAAACAGAATCGAATATCACGAGTTGTAATATTGTGTTAAAATATCAGGATATTCAAAATCGAAAGTAAAAATACAGCAATAACGGGAAAGAAAAAAAAAACATGTTCGAAAAAACTCTTATATTTATGTTAAAATCGACACAAACAGAGCACCTAAAAAGTAATTATTTTAATGCGCGATTCAAAACTCGCGTGCTGTCAAACTATAATATTGAAAATATCAGCATTTTTTTTAAATCACGGGGAAAAGCGTAGTAATAACTACCAAAATCCCTTTAGATTCACGATGAAATCGGCGTAACTAAAGCTCGTCAAAAAGTGATGTATTTAAAAGCGGGATTCGAAATTAAAGTGTCGCAATAGCGCATAAAAAAGCATCGGGACTTTCAAAACCTTGCAGAAATGTGTAGCAATAATTACCAAAATAACGATTGAAGAATAATTTAATTTGAGATAAAAATCGGCACAAATAAACCCCGTCGAAAAATGGTTATCTAAATAAGTGATTCTTTACTCGCGATTTCATAATAATATCGTACTAAAATATCGAAATTTTAAAATCCAAGTACAGCGTAGCAATAACTACCGAAAAAAGGATCGAAAGAATTTTAGATTTACTCAAAGTTTGCACAAATAAAGCGTTCTATGACTTTCAAAAATCGCGATTTCGGAGACTACGTGAAAATGGGTTGCAAAAACCACCAAAAATTCATTGGATTCACGATGAAATCGGCGCGCACGAAGAGCGTCAAAAGTGATAACTAGAATTCGTACTTCGTGCATCGTAATAATGACATATTAAAAAAGATTGTGATTTACAAAACTGTGCGTAAATCCGTTGCGTTAACCATCGAAAAAAAGCGATCGAAAAACTACTTTGATTGAGATTGGGTGCGTCAGAAACTTAAATGCGTAAATTTCAAATTTCCGAATTTTTTTTTTATTTTTCAAAAAAAAAAAAAAAAAAAAAAATTTGAATTATTTATATTTTTTTTTAGATTGCTGCCGCGGAACGCAGATTGTGCACCTCTAACATATATATGTATATATAAATGTAGAGAAATGTACAAAATGTAGAGAAAACATGGAAAAAATTTCAGAGCTATGAAAATAAAGGGGGGAAGAAAAATAATAATAAAAATAAAAATAACCAGAAAACGGAAGAAAACCGAAAAAAAGGGAAAAAATTAATAAATATCCGGAAAATAAAAGATATAATCTTTTCATCAGCTCGCACGATTATATCCACACAAAGGAGTGCTATCTAATATTGTGTCAATATAGCCAAAGCAAAATATATCAATACAATAGTGTGAGGAGCATTAAAAAAAATATATAATTGTGTGAGCAGATGAAAAGATTATATCTTTTATTTTCCGGATTTTTATTATTTTTTCAATTTTTTTCCGGTTTTTTTTCTGGTTTCTTGTTATTTTTATTTTCATTATTATTTTTCACCCCCCTTTTTTCCCCTCATTGTTCTGAAATTTTTTCCATGTTTTCTCTACATTTTGAACTTATTTTATGAGTTCTATTTACTTGCAGCTTATGCGGAGTAAAAAAAAAATTGTTGTTTTTCATAATTTTCTTCGTGTTTTTTTTTTGTATATATTTATTATGCTATATATACATATATACGAGATAGATTTTTCAACCAAGGAAATCACGTAAACGGCAACGACAAATCTAATAGAAAACTACAAAACATCTTTCAAAGAACGTTTAGCTCTATAAATAAATGCTTAATACAAGACGACAACATTGGGATCACTTTATAAAGGAACGTTATGGGAAAAGCGTTCCATTTATGGCAAGTCGGAATTCCACGTGAAAAAACACAGACTAAGAATATTAAAAACGTGAAAAGAAAAAAAAGAATGGAAGAATACAAAGAAACAAACAAAACTATGCAGACCATACGAAAACTAAAAGCGAAGTGAGAAAATATCGAACCCCACTTTTAGAACATCCCTGCGGCCCGCTTCCCCGGGTGAGCGGCATAAATAAATTTTCCAACTCCACAGGTTGACTTCCTGCCGTTATATTCATAAAGTTGCGCTCACCTTTTTAGTCTTTTACCCCTCTTTTAAGGTACCCGGATGTTGCGGGTGTTGTTGAGACTATGGCGGTGAGAAAAAAGTCATAAAAAGTGAAATTTTTGACGAGAAATAGGAAAGAATGGAAAGAAAGCGTTCGGGAAAATAATCGGAACATTTATGGGAAAAATGAAGATTTGCATCAAAATCACGAAGGAATTTGAGCTTCTTTGACGCTTTATGTGTGGGTGACAAATATTTTTTCGATCGTGGAATGCGTTGATTGCAGCAATTTCTATTGTTGGAAATTCTCGAAAATTTGTTAAGGCCCCCTTTACCTTCGCCATAGTGGATTTTAGTTTAAATTTTTTATCTTAGTTTTTTCTCGTTACATTTTTTTTAAAATTCCATCGACAAATTTTTTTAAAATTCTATAAAAGAAACCACAGTTTAAATGTCTAAACTCAAAGAGAAGCTTTATTTTTTTACAATGCTGAGAAGAATTTAGTCGACTTAAAGACAAAAAAAACAATTTAAATCTTTTGAAATATATTTTTTCTTCAGAAATCACTGATTTGGCAAGATTTTTCTGCACAACATTAATGGCTCTAAATTTTCATGAATGCAAACAATACAGCGTTAAAGTAACTTTTCTTCCTTCTCATTTCGCGCCATTTTCATAATTTGATAGTTACGAATTGCTAAGAATTGGCAAAACTAAACCAAACATTAAGGAATAACTCTTACTAACTGAAACTCATAATGGTTATCAAAATAGTATGCTAATCGCTAAGATGTGCCATTTCGTGTGACGACAAAGCCTTCGAAAAAAGCCTTTAAGGCTCTTTTGTTCCAGAAAATCTAATTTTGTTATACTCCATCTCCAACTTTCATACTCTATGGGTACATGAAAATGTGCTATAAATGAAAATTATTCATCGATTTCAATAATTTTTATCTAGATGAAAATTTGTAGTTGGCGAAAGTTTTTTCAAATTGGTGATTTTAAAATTTTTTAAATAATTCTTTAATATAAACTACTGCCTTTTTGAAGCCCAGATAATTGTTTAAAGCTTAAAATTAGTGCTTTGCTTTGATTTAAAACACTGAAACTGAGGCGATTTATTTTTCTTGACGAAAGAATTTCGCAAAACACCTTTTAACTGATGAAAACTGATATAGTTTCTTATGTAATAATACACTGAGTGACAATTGCTAAGGAACAGGTAACTTTTTTCGAAATAATTAATAATAGACCTTGATTGATGAAATGAAACTAAATACATATTTAATTGAACAGGTTTGTTGCTCAGTGGTGGAGCGTTCGGCGTTCGTATGTAAAAGACCCGGGATTCGATCCCTAGCACCTCCACATATAATAGTCGACCGGCGTATGTAGGGGTCAGGGAACTGACCTTGCATCAGAAAGGTTCTGGATTCGAATCCCGGGTAAGGCATGGATGTTTTTTTCCTTCTCTGTACTATCTGTCTTTACCGTGGAAGCAACGTTGGCTCACCTAATATGGTGCTTCTGAAAGAGAGGCCAACAAATCTGCCCTTCAGATGCCTGTCTGACGAAAGGTCATTCTCCACGTGTGTATTGAAAAAAAAAACATATTTAATAGAGACAATGTGCATATATCATTACGCTAAATAGTTCTGATATCGACATATCGAAAAATAATAGAATTGAAAACAAAAAAGATGCTCATTGGATGATTTCCAAACAGTCACGAAAAATTAGTCTTCTTGCCAGAATGAAGCAGAAATGAGTACCTCAGTAAGATGTGTGATTACCTCGGTCACATATGCGCATGTTGTATCTGTTACTTATGCTGTCCACTAAACTATCCTTGTAGCTATAAATCGCTAACTATTAACTGAAGAGTCCTTGTGCGATATTGCTCCATTCCTCTCTTAAGACTGTTTTCAGCTCTTGCATGGTTTGGAAAGAGGGATGTTCCTTGTGAAACATGTCTGCCAAGGGCAACCTAGGCATAGTCCAAGGAGTACACAGGTCCTTGCATACTGTCAATATCTTTGCTTTCTAGTGTGTTCAATATCTCAGCGTACCTTTGTGGTCGCGCATTGTCATCCTTTAAGGAGAGAGTCTAGACTTATCACAACCCTAAAGAGACAAACGTGATCCAGAATAATCTCTCTGCAATACAGCTGCGATGCAACGTTACCTCGGTGTTCAAGATGTAAGATGTGAAGCGGTGTTCAGCCATTGAGCTTGATACCTTCCCATACCGGCAGTCTGGGCCTTACAGATCACGTTCATGAACCTATTGTTGTGCACAACGTGTGCCCTTTTTTCTCCACACTAACTGGTAACCGGAATCACTTTTCATAATAAGGCCGGGATAACCTGGTCGGTAGGGCGCTGGGCCTATGTTCGAGAGTTCGTGGGTTCGAACTCCTCGGCCGAAGACTCCCCGTGTAGTAAATGGTGACTGATGCACGTTAAATCTGTCGAGTCGCAAAGTCTTCCATGTCCCCATAACAAATCAATGCCTCTGGGGGTACTGGATTGGAGATCGATCACTTTCTGATTCAGGTCAAAATTACGATCTGTGGTTGAATGAATGGATGTGTGAATGGGTCTGCCCTATGAAACGGGCTGTGACGTGTGTGTGGCTGAAGACGTATACTCCGCCATAGGATGGCGCACTGAAAAACAAACTAGAAACGCACACTCTGTCTTAAATTTGCTCGGTTTCACCAAGCAGGATTGCCCGTGTGTCAAGTCGCATTAGAAACAACAACAACTTTTCATAATGAATCGGGATTCGTCGGAGAACATCACTGTGAACCTTTGTTAGTTACCCCAACCAATACGTTCCTTTGAACAACGTAGTCTTTCTTGGCGATGGCGTGGTTAGAGCAGGATGAATCGAACAGGTTTCCGTGTATGCAAACCAATTTGATTTTATCGCGGTAATATGGTACTGGGAGAAACATGTGCACCGGTAGTGTTTGCAAGGTCTGCAGCTATCTGCATGGGTGTAAAATTTGTGCACTGTCTTTTATACAGATAACAGGTACTGCTCTACCACGCCCTCTACACTTGATTTTACTGTTATTGACCGGGTGTAAAGAACGCGAACGCTACTTTGCATATGTCAGTTGTTTCTTAGCAATTGTCAAGCAGTGTTTATAGTTTTAGAATCGATAACAATAGTAAGTATAAAAGTAGACAGACTAAGAGGCGCAAGTTAACATTCAAGCTGGAGAAAAAGTAAAACGTTATCAAAATATAACGAATCACTGCTAAGGAAGACGGGATTGAACACATCAAAACCTGTTTGATCGCCTATGCAGAAAAGAAAGAATTCTAATAATTAGAATTACCTTCAAGTTTTAACCTGTAACAAGTTTTGGTGTTTATAATCCCGACTACCTCACAAATGATTTGACGAATTTCGATACTTTTTCGCTTTTTTCTTACTTGATATTAATTTTCTAATCTAAACATGTCAACTTTTTTACATAATTTTTAGGAGGATTCACAATATATACATTACGGGAATTCATAACTGAACAGCATGTATATATTCTGTATTATTTCTGTGATAGAATAAGACAGTTATTTCGGGACGGTTACTTGCAGCAGGTATTTTGTCTGAAACGCATTCCCTCAAAAATAACAGTTACATACAAATATCTACCCGATAATTTATATTCTAATTACCGATTTTCCCACTTAGATATTAATTTGCTAATCCTAACGTGTCGACTTTTTTACATAATTTTTATAAGGATTCTAAAAATATATATTAAGGGTATTCATTACAGAACACCATGCATATATGTATTACGTATTATTTCTGAGGCAAAATAAGCCGCCTTAAAATAAAAATATACGAAGGATCAGTTATTTTGGTACGATTAGTTGTAACAGATATTTTACTGGTACTCCCTCCCTAAAAAATAACTGTTATTTACAAATTTTTACCCGATGACTCAAAAAATTGTAACTCATTTCAACTATCCCATTGTTTTTTTTTTATATTTATTCATGCTAATTTATATTCTAAGTACTGATTTTCCCACTTAGATATTAATTTGCTAATCCTAACAAGTCGACTTTTTTACATAATTTTTATAAGGATATAAATGTATATTAAAGGTATTCATTGCAGAAGACTATGTATATACATTCTGTATTGTTTACGACAAAAGAGGAGACAGTTGAATAAAAATATACGAAGGATCAGTTATTTAGGAACGGTTACTTATAACAGGTATTTTATGTGAACTCATCCCCTATAACACATCCCATCAAAAATAACGGTTACTTACGAATCTCTACCCGGTAACTCAAAAAATTATCGCTGTTTTAAAGAATTCTATCGCTTTTTTTTTTTTTTAATTTATCCTCAAAGTATTGATTTTAGAAAAATATGAATATATTCTTGATAAACATCGTCTGCTTCCCCCCTCTTGTATGAAATATCGTGGGTGTGATGTAGAAAAGGGGGAGTCCAGATGAGGCAGGGAAGAGGGGAAGTGGTTGCATGGACCGATGCGTCTGCAGCTGTCCTTCACTTTCGGGATGCGATCTTTTATTGAATATGACAGATGCCAGTTGATACCTGGTACTACCGCAGGTGCTTTTTCTTTTCTATCTGACCGAAAAATTAAGTTCCATTGTTTAGGATCATATGAAATGATCGAATCTGATTTCGAATATCATGTAGCTCCGGTCGAATTTTGTGTTTATGTTTGGGGAGACCTTCTTTCACGGTTTCAAAAATTTCACCTGCTTTATAATGTCAAAATATCGGGTATCGGATAACGTGTATTTTGTATTTGGGTACTTCTCGAAAGGCGGGGATATTAACCTTAATCAGAGCTAAGCTTGAATTATTCTGATGTTTGTGTTAATGTACGAAATTTTCACTTCGTATGCAAAATACCTTACCATAAAAAATAATACTAAAAAAAATGAAAAAATAAATAAATAAATATGAATAAATAAATGAATAAAAATTAACGCTACAGTGCGTAAATAAATCATCCAGTTTTAAAGGAGTATTTAATTTCAAAAATTCCTATGGAGTTTATTTGAATTTATAACCAACTTTTAACATCTGACCCATTTTCAATGTTCAGCTCCGAAGCCTTGTAGATTTGAACTCAAACCAGAAGACCAGGAAACGCCTGGGTCAAGCATTGGAACACGCTAGTCTTCATGGAAAACTTTTTTACGGAACTTACCCGTATTTACGTTACATGGAGTGGAAAAAACAATAAGAACCTCCCACGGTCAGTTTGACGGCGAGGAGATATTTTACGGCAGCGAGGTGGTCGGAGTGAGTCAAGAGCAGAATTCATATTGGCTAGCCATCGCTGGTCTTCGAACCTGAATCACCGCATAGCAATGCAAGCGCTATGTTCCTAAAACAACCGTGGATCAGTTACAAAGTATTTATAGTTAGTCTAAAGAACTCCCCTAGCCATTCGTCTGGACCCGTGGCGGGGACTATGGTAGCGAGATATAACTATTTTAAGTAGGGTTGTGTAGTCATTGTTTAGGTCATGTGTCGACTAGAGTCGGCGAGAGAATGGGAATCTTTTTCTTCGGATAATTGTCGGCTACCCTCCCAGAAATGCGCTATTCTTGTTTCCATAGCAACAGACGGCCTCAGACTTTGCGACGGAGGAAGTTCTTCCGGTAGACAAACTATACAAGCATTTATTCATTATGTGTGTTGTTGTTGTCGTGTCTATGGGTGAGGGTTGTTCTCTAGATGCCATTAAAGTACTGCAGCCGTCAGCTCTGGCTCCTCGGAGCTATAGAGGTTCTCCTGAAGTGGTTCTTGAAGTGGCAGCATACCGAGCCTTAAGTCATTTGCTGTAAAAATTGGCCAATCAAATATTAGTTTTGATTTTAGTTAATCTGGACAGTTCCTGCAGTTAATATATAATCTTGTATTATCAGGATGTATTTTCATGCCATTATAATGTTTTGTCCTTAGTCCAGTTAATGTAAAAAAAACATATTTAAGACAATTGTTAAGATTATATGTATTATAGTATAAATTGTAATTTGACAGAGATGGCGATAAAAAGTAAAGCGTTTTTGTAACAGACAGCCGTATGTAAAAGGGGACCATAGAGTTCAAGGCTTCTTAATTCAGCGAATAAACGCATGGTTGTGGTAATGCAGTCAGCATTGCGTAGAAGCTACCTTTTGTTCAAAGCAATCTGGCACCCATCGATTTGAATCTGGGTGGTTTTAAGCCGCTACTGATTATCAAATCCCAGTTATTCACTATGTGCCTTTAACAGCTGAGCTATCGTGGCTCAGTGATGGTTATACTGTGGATAATACCATTTAACGTACTCTTGCTGGCATTTTGAAAACCCTTGTTATATTATTGAGCTAATTATTTTCAGCTCTAATTTGTTTCTTGCATCTTTATTAAGAGACCTTTTAAATTTAAAATTTAAATTTAAAGTTTTGATTTTTGTGTTCGAGATTTTAATGGTAGAATTAAATTTTAATGGTAGAGTATCATTCGATGACGCTACACCTAACGAACTCAAAAAATGTAACACTCAAAAAAGTAGGAATTAATTTTAATCGTTTGGTAAAACAGATTCTCTCACTATACCTGTGATCGGAGCTTTCTATAAGCGCAGACGATTTCTGCTTAAAGCAAAACATTTAGAAAAAATTTAAAGACGGAATCTAAAAAGTTGATAGTTGAAAAGCTTTTCCATCGCGGATTTTCTACAGGTAGAATTTTTAATCCATTAAAATCTCAAATAGAACATTTGTATATAGAACTATAAAACGATTATCAGACACCAACAGCTGTAAAGACGAACCCAGGTCCGATCGTCCACGCTTAGCTCGTACAAAAAAAGCGCTATAAAAGCATTCGCGACTCGTTCTGCCTAATAAAATGGCTGCAGAAGCGAACGTGAATCGAAGAACTATGCAAATTATATTAAATGAAGACCTGGGTTTTCGCCTTCATCGTAAAAGAAAAGTTTAATGTTTGACGACTGCACAAAAATTAAAAAGGTTACAAAGATGTAAGAAATTATTGAACCTGCACGGTAATAAAAGAGTTGACCGAGTAATCTTTTCTGATGAGAAGATATCTTGCACGGAATAAAGTTATCATGCTGAAACTAATGATGTATATTCAGCAACCTCCGATGATACACCGGAAAGTGTAAGAACTGTGCAACGCTTTCAGAATATGAATTTTGTAATAGTTTTCGCTGCATTGTCAAATAACGTAATATTTCTTCTAAAATTCATCGATAAAGGAGTAAAATCAATGATGAATATTACAAAAAGGAAGTATTGGCAGCACATTTATTGCCACACGCTGATAGATTGTATCCCAAAAAGGATTAGATACTTCAACAAGATTCTGCACCATCACACCAACCCCAAACAACACAGGCTAAGCTTCATGTCAATTGTCCGAAATTTATTAAGGAGGAAGATTGGCCCTCTTCTTCACCAGATCTAAATCCTTTAGTCTATTGTGTTTGGTGTATTCTATTGGGGGCAAGAGTCTATAGTTAATACTAAGCAGCACAGAAGTTTGGACTCCCTTAGAGTTTCTTTATTGCGTGAATGGACAAATTGCTTTTTAAAATGATTCGTGCCACCATCGGACACAGGCGTAAAAAATTATCTTTCATTATCATTTATATCTCCCCCCCCCCTCCTCAATTTGTGATGCTCCTTATCTCCATAGACGTGAGGAGGGTAGAGGATTGTTGAAAGTGATGATTATTTAAAATTTCTCGGGAAATTTGTAAACATTGACGATGATTTTAAAACCTACTCATATTAAGTATTCAAGGAAAAAATCATTATTTATTTCGAAAAAATAATTAAGAAAAACGTATGTGTTAGAACAGTTAATTGATTCGCGGAAGACCAGCCATCCAATTATTTGAATGTCAGAGAAATATTTCGTGTTGTTTGTTATTAAGAAAATAAAAAACATAATCTTTAGCACTGTTATCAGTAAATATTTTCTGATTTTTTTTTTTTAACCTTTTAATATGCTGGAAAATTTAGAAAATAAATCTCGTAGAATTATTTTAAAAACAATATTAAAGCCTTTATTTCCTAGAAAACTTTAATAAATCTGAACTTTTCTATTCATCATAGCAAAGGTTAAGTAAATTTGAATAATTTCTGAGAAAATGAAACTTAAATAAATAAATAAATAAAAGATTCAATAAAACAAATTGTTTTTCACTTCCGAACTGTGACTGTATTCGCTTTTTATTATCTTATATGCATCAAATTTCTTTTTTCTGAATCCTTTTTAAAGAATTCCAAGAAACAACTACCGGCCATTGATTTCAAATTTTAAAAAATTTTGAAATAACGATCGTAATAAAACGAAAACAAAACTAACGCTTTCCCCGAAATCTTCCTATTAAGAAACGTAATTTTTCCTTGCGTCGAAAAAAAAACAAAAAGTGCTAAACAAAACAAAGAAGCGAAAGGATCATATAGTGCTATGTGGGAAAAATGCAGAAACGATAACGAAAAGAACCAGAAGGGCGTTTGAAAAATAACAAAAACGCTGGAAAATAAACACAGAAACCTGCTATTCCATTGCCTGCAGGATTGCATCACTTTAACCCCGCCCGTTAGTAACGCCTTCTTAATGTCATTGGTGCAATGAAAAAAGAGGCGTCTCCTTAATGTTTCACTCGTCGGTAGACTAGCCACTTCATCTAAAGACCGTTGTTGGGTCTTGCAAGTGTGACATGCGACGATCTTATTCTTTCATTGTACAAGTTCAGTTGTGTTCTAGACAGCACGTGTTATAGAAATACAATTCATGCAAATTAATTTGCATAGTCGTGTTGCATAGTTATTTCCATATTATTTGATGTTACAAATTATAGATGTTTTAGTTCAAAATATCTGAAATAGTGGCGCTTTGGTAAATTAATGGTGCGTTGGTGAATATTACTGTAACTTCTGTTTTGTTTTTTAACGAAACCACACCAACGGCCACCCTGGTACCATACCAGAGAACCCTTTCTTCGGAAGCGTATGGTCCACAGATGGTAACTAGCCATCCACCGGACAGTCGGATCATGCCTGTCATATCGTCTTCGGACTTTGACACTCCCCCGCCTCCGAACGACTGTGCGGGTTGTGGCCGGCATATAGTGGACCGTTATTATTTAAATGCTGTTGACTTACAATGGCATGTCTATTGTTTAAAGTGTCATAAGTGCAAGGCACAACTAGATGAAGAACTTTCATGTTTTTGGAAAGATGGCCATATTTATTGTAAAGAAGATTATTATAGGTAAGTGTTCTATATGCTATAATGTTCCATATAAGACAGTGCCTTTGCTTCTTTTGTTCTATAAACTCTTTTGACTCTCACTATTGCTAGAAGCTCATTCCTTTGCACTAATTTTATTTTGGTTCCTAGTTGGACTCAAAATTGGCTGAATATGAATCCTATATGACCAATATTGGGATGTCTATATTTTTTAATATTGGTCCTATATAGGGCCAATATAGGCTTATATGGGAATAATAGAGGGCCTATATTGGCTGAATAAGGAACATAAAATATTCTGTGATTCAGACAATTCTATATACGGCCGATATTGATTGTAAAGTGACTGTAAAATATATGGTGAATCGGACAATTCTATATAGGGCCGATATCGATAAATAACGGCCCTTTGAATGCTTATTGAGCCAAGATATTGATCCAATGAGGGCCCAAATTATTTTGCTGATAGGGTTCCTCCTCCCCAATTCCAACACTCAAATAATATATATGTAATTTACTTATTTAGTTTTCTTTCTAACATATTTAAAATGGCAACAGCTAGGCATCGGACATTTTAAGGAAATTGCTAATATAATAATAATCTTCTTTTTTTTGTTCACCAACTAATTATTTCAGAAAAATAAAATTACGTGAATGAACTGTGGATACAGTAAAATAAGAATACTTTGAGCAAAACAACTTAAATAAAGCACAGATAAAGGTGCAGAAATGAACTTACTATAGTTTCGGTTCCAAAAAACAAGAACATACCTCAGAGTCTAAATTTTTTATTTAGACACTGAGGAGACTCTTTCTCATAATACAGTGAAAAATTTGGACACTATAAATTCAAAATTTAAACACCAAGGAAGGTTCTTGTTTTATAGAACCAAATTATAGTAAGTTCATTTCTGGATCGCAATTTGTGCTTTATTAGACACTGAGTGCTTGTGCTATTTACACACTGAGGGGGGTTCTTGTTTTCTAGAAAACAAAAATCTTCCTATGCAAAATTTAGACGCTATAAATACAACATTTTGACATTGAGGAAGGTTCTTAATTTATAGAACTATATCTATAGTAAGTTCATCTCTGCACTTTAATATGTGCTTTATTTACGTTGCTTTGCTTCATAAATAGAATGCTGGATAATTTTGCCTTGGCAGAATTCTTCTATATTATTTGAAGATTTTAGTGGAAGATATTGTCTAGTTCTATATTATTTGAAAAGTTGAGCGGATGATAGCGCCTGCTGGTATTCTGAAAGTGGTGTAAAATTTGAACTTAAAAGCATATAAAGATCCACTGTATAGCAAAGCTTTGAATAAATAGTTTTTTTTCCTTCTCACTTTCTCTGTCAGTAAAGAATGTTAAAAGTTCCAAAATATGAGAATTTATTGGATTATTTATTTTGAAATTGAAGAATCTTCTTCAGTGTTGAAATGCAGAGTTCGATTTTGTGGAAATTGTTCTTTTTCTTTTCTTTTAGATGTTCTCATTTAAATGTCTTTTAGCACAGTCTCTTCCATTAAGATCCTTAATTACTACTTAGTATAGAATATTTTTTGTTGCTTCTTACTATTTTTCAGTGGCGTTTTTAAGCATTGTTGGTTGATTGCAAAAATTGAATTAAAACCTAAACATCGGCTTAAATTTTTAAAAATTTAATCCAATCATAGCTTTAGCAACGAAATTACTTGGACTCTCATTGGACCAATATTCACGTATCAATAAGGTTCCAAAGGGCAGTTATTTTTCGATATTGGCCCTATATAGAATTGTCAGATTCACTCAATATTTTATACAGCCAATACAGGGCCGATATTAGCCCTATATAGGACTAATATTAAAAAATCTAGACACCCAGTATTGGTCCGTCAGTGCATGTTCATGTAAAACCATGTATAAGTCTGCTCATGTAAAAGTCTTAACTATTGCAAGCATGTATCTACTTGAAATAAGTGTTTTGTTTCAAAGGGTCATTAAATCAACTTAATTGTGGTTCTGCTCCTAATTGTTTATTTGTTGTCCAGAATTGCTTAGTCAATTCATCTTATATGCATCATTAATTTCAGAAATCTAAAGGTGTTGCCATTAACAGTGTGTAACTGCAAAATATATGGAAAGGACTTAATTACAGATTAGATAGTAGTCACGCCAATTGACCATATATAACTGGTTGGGGGAACTTAGCATATTCTTCCTTAATTGAAGTTTTAATTTATTGTAATGTGTAAAATGGTTTTGAAAATATAATTAGATAAATTCCGTATTTATAGTTGTTCTTATTTATATCCAAAATTATATAAATCCCGTAAAAATTGTATATAAAATCTCGTAATTGTATTTAAAGTTGATTATATAGATCCCGTAATTCTACTCAAAGTTGGCGGCTTTTCAATGTTATAATTTATTTATTTAAATTTGAAGGTCTCCAACATTTTACCCCAGAGGGACGCATAAATAAATTTGAAAAATTCAACTTGCCCTACATAACTGTTATCGTTAATTTAAATTACTGAACATTTTAAATTTATTTTATATGTTCGTGTTTTAGGGAGATGACGGTGGAATCAGTTTATTTTGTGTTATCTGTTTGTTATTTTGTTCTGTTTTGTTTTGTTGTACGCGAATTTACACTGAGGAAAAAAGTATGATCGAAACTACCGTAATATGGTAAAATTAACCGTGTTTGTGGCTATAGGGGAACAATAAAAAGCTCGATAGTTTTTACCAAAAGTCTTTGATAATGATTTTGGTAAAATTAACAAATAAAATATGGTTATGTATGGTTATTAAAATAAGTGATTGAAATTGGTAAATATGGTAAAATTTGATAATTTTATTAAGATATATTAAGACGGGGCAAAAAAACCTTTTATTTGGTAAAATTTACTTTTCTGTTTTGTATTCTTTATTAAATGCGTTTACTAATTTTTTATTAAACAAGAACTATAATTTTGAAAATCAGAATTTCTGGTAAACCGTTAACAGAAAAATTACCAAATGAATGGTTTGAACGGTAAAATATTTGCAAAATATAAATTTTTATTTTTACAATTCTATTTATAACCGTATATTTTAGTTTTATTAACCCGAGTTATGTTACTTTTTACTTTTTTTTTTACCAGAAATGCACAGTGCGGTAATTTTACCAGAATTTTTGGCTCCCTGTAAGACACTTTTCACTTTCGTATCCAACTATTATTTTAAATGAAGTGAGATGATTTGGTGAGATACAAAATATCATCAAAGTGGTACTAGTGGCCCCCACGGTACACGCATTTAAAACCCCTAATTTAAACTAAAATCTTAAATAAATAATTCATTAGAATTCTATGCCATAGAACGAAATTCAACTATTTTTCTCCCCGAGCTTATTGTCAGTCCAATATTCTTCATTTTTTAGCTTCATAAGCGTAATATTCTTCATTCTTTAGCTTCATAATCTTAATATTCTTCATTTTTTAGCTTCATAAGCGTAATATTCTTCATTTGTCCAAAATAAGTTCAATTTTTTAGTACAGAAATCAGACATATTAGACAATTCGTATTTATTTTTTTTATCTTTGTTTTATATTCGATGAAGTAATAAATTTCCAAATAGATGATTTTTTAAAAACTTATATTTCGAATCTATTCATCAACAAATAATTCATAGCGAATAAAAAGTTTTGTTTATTAAAATCTAAAAGGTACGATTTCTAATTCATTTTTAAATATTTTCGAAGGTATGATCGTTCAATTTATTAATATTTGATTGTATCATTATGTGCAAGTTATTTATGCGCCAAAGTTTGTGCCTATATTGGGCAGATTTATTAGTGTATCAATAATTTACTCTCTAATTGAATAGTAGTTTTTTTTTCTAAGTTAGTATTAAAATTTAATAGTAGTTTTCACTTGAGTTAATACTTAAAATATTAAAAAGTAGTTTTTCTTTTGAGTATAGAAGTTTATATTTAAATTAATTAGGGGTATTCTAAGTTTACATTTGAAATTAACAGAAGTTTTCTTCTTATTTTATAGTTAATTTTTATTTCATACTGAGTTTATACTTAAATTTAATAATAGTTTTCATTTTTCATAAATTTAATAGCGCTTTTCTTCTAAATTTATAACTGTATTTAATTGTAATTTTCCCTTAAAAATTAAGAATTGTTGAATTTTCATTTTTAGCCATTTTTAACCAATTATTTTAACAATTTCTTTATTTTATTAAACTAATTATTAGATGCTCTTAATGTTGTATATACCAGCAGCAGTATGTGTAGCAATTAGTATGTAAGCAAGTAGCGTAATAATCATATTTAAATCATAAGGTAGAAGTAAATTAGTACAATTATGTAATACTATTTAATGTATATTTTTATATTACTAGAAGGCAGAGCCCCCTAGTGATACAAAAATATTCATTATTGATGTCAGCTTTAGAATAATACGCATCCAATACATGAATGATGAGTTTCAGTTGTGTATTGATATTCATCGCATTGAATCTTGATGGACAGTACGATATATATAGATGAGACAAAATATCGAAATCGACACTAATGTGCGCATTTATGCGTAACATGGATGTTCCAAAAATATTATCGCACATGTAAATCAAATCACGCAATACACAAAGCATTGGAAAGTCTTTTTTTTTTTTTTCCTTTCTGTTTCTAATTGTTGAGTCACGCTCCTGAAATATTTATGCAATGTCATTTTATGCTTTTCGAAATGCCTGGTAAATTATGCTTGCGATAAAATTTGATGGATGACTCGCGTAGAAGAAAAATATCGTTATGGTTTTTTATATCTTCTGAGACATTGAATTATTGAGATCGGCTTTGAAGTATTAGATATGAATTCGTGGCTGTTCCAAGAATTATTGCCTATATTGGTAATCTGCACGAAAAGGAAAAACTTGGCTTTTGAGAATTCATAAAATTGTATTCGATTACTTATTTTTGTGTGGTTTTCAATTAAAACTGTTGCAGTGAAGGAGCTTGAAGGAATTACTTCTTGGATAACACAATTGAGAATTTTTTATTTTAATTTTTTTTATGCAGTGGAAGATTTAAAAGGAATTATTACTTGAGTATCGCAATTGAGATTTCTTTATGCAGTGAAAGAGTTAAATGGAATTACTACTTGAGTATCGCGATTGAGACTTTTTTATGTAGTCGAAGAGTTAAAAGGAATTTCTACTTGAGTATCGCGATTGAGATATGTTTATGCAGTAGAAGAGTTAAAAGGAATTACTTCTTGAATCACAATTGAGTTATTTTTTTTATTTGAAATTTTTTTTTTTTTTTTTTTTTTATGCAGTGGAAGATTTAAAAGGAATTATTTCTTGAGTATCGCAATTCAGATTTTCTTATGCAGTGGAAGAATTAAAAGGAATTATTACTTGAGTATCGCAATTGATATATTTTTATGCAGCGAAAGAGTTAAAAGGAATTACTACTTGGATATCGCGATTGAGATTTTTTTATGTAGTAGAAGAGTTAAAAGGAATTACTACTTGAGTATCGCGATTGAGATTTTTTATGCAGTGGAAGAGTTAAAGGGAATTACTACTTGATTGCGATGGATATTTTTTTAATGAATTATTGAAGCTTGAAATAATCACCACTTGAGTGCTGCAAATTGAATTTTTTTATATAATGAAGGAGCTTAAAAAAATCATTTATTAAAATTTTAATTTATTTATTTATTTATTTATTTTTTGCGATGAATAGTTTGAAAAAATCGCAATCGCAATTTAAATTTTTTCTACTCTGTAAAAAAAATCCAGAAATGTTTCTGCATATATGGGGCAGCTACGGTCCATGTAGTTTTCAAAAACGTTTATAATTTAATATTTCGGAAACTTCTTTCTGTAATATTCGTAAACATTTCGTTGTATTTCAGAAATATTTTGAATAATTTCTTCCAGTTTCGGAATTTCCCCCCCTTCTTTTCTATCTCCTGAAGCAATCAACAATGTCAACCGACGTCGCAGTCCAGATAATCGCAGTCGTATCGGTTGGCCGGAGTGCCTGAGGCCAGAGTGGCCCTTTACCTCTTCATCATCAGCTGAGAATCGTTGAGGTGGAAATCTTCTGGTCCTTGCAGACTAGAAATAAGAATAGGAATTAATAGTGGTCCCATTACCCGAGTAAAACTCAAGATAAATCGAATTAACACTTCCTTTATATGTGAATTGGAATTTAATAGTTGTAGTGGTGGATGCGCTACATTCAGAAACTGAATTGGCTTCAACGCGATTCAGTTTCATGCTTTTGAAAATATAAGAAATGTTCCTCAATTGATCGGGAACATGATATTAAATAAAGTCCTCTGAGATTTTCGGAAACATTTTTGTCAAGTCAAAATTAGTTTCCGAAATTTTATTATTGAATCAGCTTTAAAGAATCACTATTTAATTATCGCTATTTTTTCCCCAGTTTGTAGTAAAAGAAATCTAAAAAATCACTACTTGAGTATCAAAATTTCAATTTTATATACAGTGAAGGAAGTTTTTATTTCATTTTACGACCGTCGTTAGACAGCCGCCCCAATTTTTGGGTTTACGACTTCTAATGTTCAACTCCGTAGCCTTGTAATTTTGAACCCAATCCAGAAGATAAGGGAACTCCTGGACCAAGGATTGGGAGAAATTTGCTTTCGTGGAGAACATTTGGATAGAACTAACCCTCATTTGCGTTACATGGAGAGGAAAACCACGAAAACATTCTACGGTGAGCCTGAAGGACAAGGGGACTCTAATTCATGATCCGTCTACCACTGAGGATATTTTAGGTGAGCACTGTGGTCGGTGCGAGCCGGGTGCGGAATTTGAATCAACCAGCTTTTGCTGGGATCTAACCCGGGTCACCTCATTGGGAGGCGAGCACTCTATTCCCTGAGCCACCAAGGGTCAGTGATGAAGTTAGAATGAAGTACTACTTCAGTATTAGTACCACAATTTCAATTTTCATATAATGTTTAAATTTGAAAGGATCATATTTAAATACCGCATTCGAATACATTTTGTAATGAAAGTAAGTCTAGAAATTTAAGTTAAAATCGGAAATAGATTTTGCCGAAGATACCCGAGACCGACGCGCCGAAGGAGGGGTTCTCGAAATTTCATTCATTCCCCAATTAAGCTTAAATTTTATATGCTGGAAAATCTAAACGTCTGGAAATATTGTATGAAGGAAATTCTCCGTTTCTCCCCGCCAATTCTCTGTAATGAAGTCAATTTCGAGATAGTTATAAAACTGTATACTGGTGTGAATTGTAATCTTTTACCTAAAAATGATGCCAATTACGATTTATCAGAAAAACGCAGAACCTGATTCCCTAGCGATGTCTTCTTACTTTCCGTGTTTCTTATTCTTCTTTTTTCTTTCTTTACTTTCTCATTAAGTTAAAATTTATCACGAGTACTTACATTTTTAATAAATCTCTTCTTTTGCATGAAATGCTTAAATGAAGTTAAGCACATTATAGTTTGCACATAAAGCTTAAATGAAGTTAAAAATCCTCTGTTATACTAAGTAATACTCTTCGTATAAATATTGGTAATACCTTTTCGTAGAAACTATTATTTTTTCCAGATTCACGTAAATAATAAAATGTAAATTACATTCATTTTTTTTTATATTATTGAGAAATTATGATAAATAATAAACAAAGTTTCTGTTCATAAATTTCTTCACAGTTCCAATTAAAAATTAATGCTATATATCCATTGTACCAAATAATGACTAATATTCTATTTAGAAACCTCTTTAATTATAAACAAATTTTTTCTGTAACAGTTTGGAAAATCATTCGTTCCAATAATTCGGCTATACCAAATAATGGTTCGAATAAAATTGTATCTAATATTATGTTTATAAGGTTTTCCACCAATAAGCACATTCTATCGGTTACAGTTACAATGAATAATTGTTCCAATATATCCATCATATCAAATAACAGTACTGTTGGAATTATATCTGATATTCAGTTAATAAAGTTTTTCATCTTAAATAAATTCTTCCGGTAACAGTTCCAATGAATAATCGTTCCAATGTGTCACTTATTTCAAATAGCAATTTTGTTGGAATTATATCTGATATTCAGTTAATAAAATTCTTCATCTTCAAACTCTTCCGGTCACAGTTCCAATGAATAATCGTTCCATATGTCTGTTATTTTAAATAGCAATTTTGTTGGAATTATTTCTGATATTCAGTTAATAAAATTCTTCATCTTCAACAAATTCTTCCGGTCACAGTTCCAATGAATAATCGTCATATATCTGTTATTTCAAATAGCAATTTTGTTGGAATTATATCTGATATTCAGTTAATAAAGTTCTTCGCCTTAAACAAATTCTTCCGGTAACAGTTCAAATAAATAATCGTTCCAATGCGTCAATTATTTCTAATAGCAATTTTGTTGAAATTACTTCTGATATTCGGTTAATAAAGTTCTTCACCTTAAATAAATTTTTTTCCGGTAACAGTTCCAATGAATAATCGTTCCAATGTGTCAATTATTTCTGATATTTTGTTAATAAAATTTTTCATCTTCAACAAATTCTTCCGGTCACAGTTCTAATGAATAATCGTTCCATATATTCTTTATTTCAAATAGCAATTTTGTTGGAATTATTTCTGATATTCAGTTAATAAAGTTCTTCACCTTAAGCAAATGCTTCTAGTAGCAGTTCCAATGAATAATCGTTCCAATATATCCGTTATACCAAATAACGGTCCTATAGAAATGCATAATAGAAATCAATGCTTGCGCGTTTCAAGGAGATAAAAACAAATGCCCAGTGTATAAGAACTGTTTTTCTCTCTTCAGATTAAACCTAGTCGTAAATGTCAGTTCGAAAACGTATTCCGTGGGGTGGGGAGAACTTTACCCCCCTTTTCTCTGTGGCTAAATTCTTCTCCCTACTTTTATTTGTTTTTAAGCTGTGAATTCAAGTTTTGTTCCCCTTATCTCCCTTCCCCTATCCATTGGCATATAAGTTGAGAATAGTGTGTTGGCACGCAAATAATGAAATGAAATCGTGTCTTACAGATTAAGGTGGGGGCCCCGCAAACTGTCCATAAACGTGTGTGTGTTCCTCTTTTGCAACATTTTTTGCGCCTTTTTTCGATTCTTTTCTTAGAGTTATTTTCTTTTGTTTTATTGTTATTATTCTTTGTTTTCGAATGTCTTGTGACTCCCAAAGGTTCTCGAATGAGTTCGTTTTATTTCTCATTAATTACCCTATAAAATCGGCTTTTGAAACTTTTTTTTTTGTTTCCTTCCTTCTACAAAAGCCGCCCGCCACCTTCTGCGCGTCGGTGAAGGAGGGAATGTAAAACGATTAATGTGGAGTTCGTGCATTAGATCGATTTTAATCGTAAAATAATAGCAAATATAAAGAAATTTCGAAGATTTTAGACCTGTATCGATACAATGATTCACACTTCGTGGGTTCATTTGGGTAAAACTTTGGAACGTCTGAGGGTGTCTCAGAAATTTTCCATCTTACGTTAAATTTCGATTTTAAAGTAACAATAAAATGCATTCTAAATGAAGTTCCAACCATTTAAATTTTTTTAAACGCTTAAAGAATGTTTGCATTTCCGTTTCTCAGCCAGTTACTTTGATCGATGCGACTTTTTTACTTTTTAGCGTTCAAACGTTTGTTATCGCTCTTCGTCGAACTCAATTGGGTGACCAGAACATAGTGCATTTTTTTTCAAATGATCGATGCAATATGTCAAAACAATATGCTAACACAATAACAATATGCCAAAAACATCTACTGGCATACAAAAAGTTTTTTTTTTTTTTTTCTGATGAAGAAGAAAAAAAGGCGAGAACTTAATTGTCTACCCAATAGTAGTAAAACCGATGCAAACTAACGATATATTTGCAGAAAGAAAAATTAATAAACGTTCTTCAGCATTGAATAAAACTTAATTCTAATTTGTTACTGTTAAGAGAATGTAAACAGAAGATTCTAATCTTGAGTTCGCACTTTATAACTGATTACTGATTGATAATACTACACATTATAGAATATTTGTTGCGAATTCTCATTAAATTGAGGAATGATTTTGACGAAAGACTTTTCATCACTAATCGTTTAGATGCACCCCTACTTTTTTTGACAGATGCATTGATATCAATCTTAACCCCCAGAAACGACCCTCCTAAATGATACATAGAATTGGTCAGTTCCCGGAGTAATCTGAGACTGGCTACTGTGGGAGCTGCAAACGATTTCTTGGAATAGAGAGGGAGTATTTTGTGTAATATTCGGTGTGATTGCATTTTTTCCCACACTTTCCGATGTTCCCACACTTTGTGTTTTCGGAAAAGTCCGTAAATCCTCCGATTTCGATTTCAAAGAAGGTCTTAAATTTTATGACTTTATTTATTTATTTATTCTTTGCTTTTTAGTCCAACCGAGTTTTCGCCGCGTGTTATTTTACGAGATTTACACCAACTTCAGCAAAGTATTCTTAAATTCGAAATGTCTGTTATGAACAAACACATTTTTTAAAAATTAAATTATCTTCTCTTTTTAGACATGCTAATTGCAATCACATAATTGCATCACTAATAATTAACGCATCTAATTGCAAATATCACATAATATATTTATTTATAATTGCAGATGATTTTAATAAAACCGTTATGATTTAAATAAAACTGCCCAACTTCGGTGACCAGATTACTCACCTTTAAAAATAAACTTGTATAACTTATAAAGTTCAATTTTAACCAAACTAAATACATAGACAAATGTATTTAAATATTCTAATTCTTCAACCCCTCTTCCAATCCTAAGACCTTAATTAGTTTTAAGCAATATATTTTATATATTGTTTATAACAAAACTTTTGCACAGTCTAGCTGTTGCCTGCGCAGAAGTACTTTGATTTTGAAATATTTACATTAGTTCCATTATAACTTCCGATTTAAGATTTTCTACATAAATTATGGCTTGTAAAACGAACCATTTAGTTAAAAAATAGTTAGTGAACGAAACTTAGATACTTAACGAAGAATACTACATATTCAGAGCATTATTATCTTATAAGTTTTCTTGGAACCTTTATTTGCTTATTAAATGCAATTATTGATATATTTTTTTAAATACTTTTAATTTTCAAACATTTTGATTTAAAAAAATATTTCAAAATGAGAGAGAGAGGATTGGTTAAAATAATCTTCTATAAATTCAAATGATATAAGGAAAAATTGTATAAAAGTGTTGAGATATGTGTAAACATCTGGAAATGTATCCAAAGACAGAGTCTTTATGCACATAGACAGAAATTGTTTAATCTTTCACCAAATAAATATTCAAAAATTGTATCCGTATTAACAGTAAGTCAGTATTAAAACCATTTCAAACAATACTTCATAGCAATAAAAGATCATAGCAATAAAAGAGGATGTTTCGGCAGATGGTGACGTAATCCTATTTCAGACGAGACTTCTAACTCGGAATTTACTACTATTAGAAGACAGAAGGTGGCATTATTTGAAAATCGAGTTTGGTTGCCATAAGAAGAAATAAAAATAATCCCAGAAACAGAGTCAACGGAACTGCAGCATTATTACGATTACGATTATTCTAAATCGGTTTCGATGTGCGGCTTCTTTTCAAGTCGGTTTTAATATGTCACGGATTATCTTCTGTAGGAAATTCCCGAGTTTCACTGGTAGACGGGACCTATGCCAGACATTTGCATAGATTCAAGCGCTAGAAAGGTAAGAGTTTTGGCGTTTATGGCTTTTAAATTATCGTTTGCTCTAACTCTAGAAATTACGGCTAAGCGTTGGTAATAAACACAGAAAGAGTCATTAAAAGTCGTCTGAAAATTGTTTATGGTTGTATTTGTCCATTTATATTAAATGAAAGTAGAGAAGAAATTCAAGATATGCGTTTTTATTTTTTCCCTTTATGGTGCATACTATTTTGATAGTAATAAAAAGGTTTTTTTTTTTTTTTTTTTTTTTTTTTAAAAAGCAAATTTTAAATTATTTAAATAAAATTAAATGAAGAGAAATATCTATTATACGTATTTCATCTTTAGTAGTACATGTAGCTATGAGAGAAATAGTTTGCTCGAAGAATTTAATACTTTACATTTAGAGCGAATGTAACTTACTCTTGAATAATTAACGTTACAGATTTGATTAGAATATTTCATTTTACAATAGCGAATATTCCATTTTTTAACGGTAATTTATCCATTTCATATTAAAAGATATCTGTTTTATGACGGAAAATAACCCATTTTCTTACAACGGACAATATCTCATTTGTGACAGATATCCGCTTTTAGCAAAAACTTACAGCATTTTATAGTGAAAAACATGTTATAGCCTATGTGTGTATTATGAGTAATTCATTTTTATTACTGTAAATATGATATAAACTAAAGTTCTAGTACTTATCACGAAAATACTACTATTAATAATTATAATAAAAGTGTCCTGAATTTCTTCATTGAGATGCAATTAACAAAAATTGTATCATCTTTTAATTGTGCAAATATTTATGGCAAATAATTATTGCAAAACTTAAGTGCAAATAATTATTCCAAGAAGTGCAAAAATAAGTATTTAGTACAGAATATAATTATAGTATTCCTTAATTCCATCTGAAATATAAGAAACTCAAGTGAATTATTTGATAATTAACAAAGTGAATGTAATTAAAACTACAATATAAATAATGATGGCACGAAAAATAATTATAATATTCCTTAATTTTATGCCAAATATAAGAAACAAAAATGAAACATTCGATGATTATTAAAATGGGAAGAATTATTGCACACAACAAAATTAACACTGTGTTTATGGGTTTTAGCTTTGAAATAAAATAAATTCAACAGAAACATCATAATTTAAATTTTTTGAATGTTCTTGTAGCAATATTACCTATGTTTCTTGGAGGTTCAAGGTTGTACTCAATTGAGGGGGCAGGGAGAGATGGACAATTGCCCCGAAGTCTGAGGCAGAGGGCCTGTCCTAGGGCTTGTAAAAACTTAGTTCAGTCTTGTGGGGCTTTATTGTTTATTATGATAAAAACTAGTACTAAATGGTAAACAATATGATTTAAGATTGAATTAGGAAATGAATTATTAAGAAAAATGCTTCGGTGTTGGTCAAGTATTTCTTTTTTCTGTTCCGTAAGTAAAATATAAGCACATTGAATGCGGAAAACAGTTTTGCGCTTTTATTATGTAAAAGAGGGAAAATATCACGTGTATTTTAATTTAATTGGAAATAATTCGTAAAAGCGTAAATAAAAGAATCCCTGGGCTTTGTTCTATCATCTCCCACGGAGGAACTGCTTCCTGTTTCGGATATTACCGGAAACAACACTCCGGATATCCTCGACTAATACGCGCGCAATTCATACACAAGTTCCATTTAATGGATTGCCTGTTCGACCAGGTCCTATCTCACCCCACACTTGTCATTTTGCATAGAAAGAGAGTTTAAATGTCAAATGTTAAACATTTAAAATAAAATATAAAACAAACATTATTTTCTCAAAAACTGATAAAGCTTTAAATTTCCTGTATTTCCTGTATTAAGCACAGAGTTTAAAATTAAAACCTCTGCAAATTATTAAATTTTTTTATTTTATTTTATTAAAATGTGTTAATTTCTTCTTTGCATTTAATATGACCAGGGTAATTTGAGAGCAAAAAAATTTATTTTTGTTTGAAAAATTAAATTTAATATTTCCAAAATATTGCTCGGAGAAAAAAAAATTTTTTTTTTTCTGGTGAAATTATTGTACTATATGGTAATGACATTTCTGGTAAAAAGAGCCATAACTCTGGTTAATGAAACCAAAATATAAGGTATTTAAACCATCGTTTGGTATTTTTTCGGTTAACCGGAAACTCTGATTTTAAAAATTATAGTTTTTGTTATCATGCATTTAGTAATATATACAGAAAAGTAAATTTAAACAAATAAATGGTTTTTATGCCATTCTCTAATGTATCATGAAAAAATTACCAAATTTTATCAGATATTATCAAACCATATTTTATTGTCAATTTTACCAAAGCGTTTCAGTGAAAATTTCCGAGATATTTGATGTTCCCATGGTAATTTTATCATATTCTGCTATTTTTTGACTATTTTCTCACTGTATATGGAAAGAAAATTTAACGTATTTAGTGTGGTTGAAAACTTTACTCTACAAGTAGAAAATCAGATATTAAATGTTTGATCTTAAAAGCATTAAGAGCCGAGGTGGTTTAGGGGATGGCTGGTTAATACGAATTCCGCACTCGGCACGCACCGACCACAGGGCTGACGAAAAATGTCCTCAGTAGTAGACGGATCATTGGTTTGAGTCCCCTTGCAGTCAAGTTAATCTTGGAAGGTTTTCGTGGTTTTCTTCTCCGTGTAACGCAAATGCCGGTTAGTTCCATCAAAAAGTTCCACGAAAACAAATTTCCCCCAATACTTGACCCAGGAGTTCTCTTATCTTCTGGATTGAGTAAAAGCTTTAAGCTAATTTTGCTTAACAATATTTATTTATATACAAGTATTATTTATTTGACAAATGTACTTGGATAACATGAGGAAAAAAAGAAAATAGGTTTATAAATGTAGCGATCATTTGAAAAATTGGAAAGTTACAGAAAATTCCTCTCATTCCAGCTTTATGTTTTCGCACTATTGTTAAATATAGATATTAATACTGAATTGGATATTATTCTTAAAATTTTGCTTATATTAGAAACGAAAGGTTTCTTTTTACCTTAATCAAAGTTTTCGACCATTATTTTAACATTTAATTAAGTTGAAGACTGACTGATGAAATAGCGTTGAAAAAGTTTTGAATTATGAAGTTTGAAGCCATAAGTGTGTGTAATGCTTTTTTCTAACAGTGCAGCAGAAGTTTTGAAATCTTTGAGACAGATAAATGCAAACTCTTTATAGGTTATGAAGTTAATAATTTCAAACAGACAAGTTATCATAAAAGCATAGTAAATTTTTTGAATTACTAAGATTTAAACCAAACTAACTAAGAATTATGCCGTAGAAGTTGTGAAAATATTAAGTATAAAACCAAGTAAAGGAAAAGTGTCGTAGAATTTTTAATTATTAAATTTAGAACGAAAAACGTGATAACTCTTAATTGTGCTGTAAAAGTTTCGAAGTTGCTAAGTTAAGCGGTTAATGGAATAGAGTTGTAGAATTTTTGAATTCTTAAGCTTGAACCTAAAAACGTGCTACTAACTGTGCAGCAGAAAATCAGAAATTATTAAGTTAAGCTGATGTAAAGAAGATCCATGCCTTTTTCGGGATTCGAACTCGGGATCTTTCTGACTTGAGATCAGCTCCCTGACCATCATACAAGCCGGTCGGCACAATAGTGCTGTAGAATTTTTGAATTATTAAGATCGAAACTGAAAACGTGATACTAATTCAGAACTGTGCTGTGGAAGTTTGGAAATCCTTAAGATTGAAACAGACAAGCGTAAGCGCTGCTTTAGAAGTTAAGAAATGATTAAAATTCTTAAATTATATACATAAAACGAAGAAAATTACTGTGGTTATCTGTTTGTCTCTAGTATACATTTTACGGAAGATCATTGGTTTTAACTATCGTCCTGGTAAATTTAATTTATTCTTAAAAATCGTCTGAAATGATCATTGGTTTTAACTTATCTTCCTGGTAAATTTAATTTATTCTTAAAAATCGTCTGAAATGATCATTGGTTTTAACTATCGTCCTGGTAAAATTAATTTATTCTTAAAAATCGTCCGAATTGGCTATATTTTTTTTACATTACGTGGAGGAAAATATTTACTACACACCTTTTCCTGAAATCCAAAACTGCAACCGACCAAACCAATTTATCTTTCCTCCCTTTCTGCAAAATAAAGTAAATGTCAAGAATGCCTATTTTACACCTTCGGGTACAAGGGATGGGGAATTCGGGCATTAGAAGATAGGTGAAAGGGCAAAACTGTTCCAAAAACCCTCCATACACACACAACCTCCCACTGTGCTAAATGACCCAAGAGGATTCTACCCTGGAGGACAAGATTTTTCTCAAGGGGTGTTCTTTGTTGAAGAGATAGAGGAAACAGTGAACATGACACGGGTACGTTTTTTATTTTCTTTTTCTTTTTTATGCCCCGTTTACCAGGTTTATTGATGGTGATGATAGTCGAAAGTAAAAATAGTCCGGTTGAAGTCTCCATTCGGATTGATCTGTCCATTCTGTCCGTTTGGGTTCATTCTACCCAGATTCTAGATTTCATTCCGTTGATTCGAACAATAAATTTCCGCCAAAAATTATTTATTTGCTAAAATTTTTTATTTATTTTTTAAATGTTCACTGGAAAAAATGTAGGTTTCATTAAGTAAATGAATTTTTTTTCCTAATAGGTGCGTGCGTCTTGTGTTGCCGGTTGCCCTTAACTTTTTATTCTACATTTAAAAAAACAAGACATCAAAAGAATTCTATCAAATATAATATCTGATTAGTATTAGGAAAAAGCTCATTTGCAAACGATTTCTTTATTATACGTCTGAGAGGAAAAAGTAAAGAAAAAACAAACGATTTTTATTCAAGATATTCTGGCAAATAAGAAATTTCTAGAACAATAGGAATTTTCAAAACATTTTGCTCTGTTTACTTAGTTTATTGATGATAATGATAAACAAATCTGCCGAGTACAACAGGTTTAAGTCTCCAATTTGAGTTTTCGTAAGTTCATCTAGTGGTGCCATAAACTTTTAAATTCAACATTTAAAAAAAAAAGGCATCAAAAGAACTGTAAAATATAATTTAAAATAGATTAGTTTCACGAAAACCTAATTTGCAAACGATTTCTTTATTATACGTCAGAGAGAAAAAAGTAAAAAAAAATCAAGCGATTTTTGTGCCAGATATTCTTAGTGATAAGAAATTTTTAGAACAATAAGAATTTTCGGAGCATTTTGCCGTGTTTGCCAGGCTTATTGATGGTAGTGATAAACAAATCCGAAAAGGTCAGGTTTATGTCTCCAATTTGGTTTGTCCGTTATCATTTATATTCCATTATTCATTAACTATTTATTTGTTTAAAATTTCATGCATTTTTCAGAACATTTATTAAATATTTTCATTCATTTACTGAGTTTCGGGTTTTCGAAAAAAAAAGATCGATCATTTAGGGTTCCATATCTGAAAATAAATAGGAAAGCACTGCTCTTTGCGACTTTTTCCAGTTAAGAAATGAGAGCTTCTCCTTTCTTTTGTCTCCTTTGAATGTATCACAGGAACTATTACGAAATCGATCGGTTCCACAATACATTGTCTTCAAAATCTTCTGAACGTTCGAATTTCCGAACGCGCCTTTTGTTCTTGGTGGTGTCTTCGAAGCATGACTCGGGCCACGCGTCGGGAAAGCTGTAGTTTTTCACGCTCGCTTACAGAAGAGATAAATTGCATAACCGCGCCGTGTGCCAAACGGCGCGTGAACGCGTTGTCACGCGATATACTTATACCTTAACATCCCTTTTGGTATCGCTGATGATACCTGTGACTGCTGCGGAAAAAATATCTGTTACCGGATATTAAGTTCGAGTGATACGTGATGTATAATTTTGGTCTTCTTTTTTACTGAGGAAACTTTTGTCTTTGATTTCCTTTTTTTCCTCGAAAGCTTCAGTTAGGAATATGAAATAAAGGTAACGGAAATCGTTCTTTGATTGGTGACTTCGCACTTTTTAGAACGTTTTTGATGTCAAGTACACTTTAGTTTGAAGCTATCAAAATATTACATAAGCACCTATAGGGAGGAGCATAATGCATTTTTTTGCTGACAACTAGGTTCAAGGACTGCTCACTAAACGATGCTTACGTTAGACACTTAAACGCTCTTATTTTCTTTTTCTTATTTTGAAAATTAAAGATAAATGTAAGAAACTTTTTTTAAAAATTACATTAAAAATTTTTCAAACGTGAAATATAAGTAAATTTGGAGAAAGAAAAAGTTGGAAATGATAAAAGTTTAAAATTGGAGAAAGAAAAAGTTGGAAATGATAAAAGTTTAAATTTGGAGAAGGAAAAAGTTGGAAATAATAAAAGTTTAAGTTTGGAGAAAGAATAAGCTGGAAAATATTTCTTTAATGAGTTTTAAAATTTTATAAAATAAGTTTTTTAATGTAAATTTTGTTTATGCTAAGTTAAATCTTTTAGTTCAATTCAATCCTAAAATTCTAAAAATTAGAATTTTTCTCTATAAGTAAAATCAAGAGCAAAAAACAATGGAGACTTCTTGCTATTTTGTTCGATATGTAAGACATGCCAGTTAAATACTGAAATTATTGTACTACCCTAAATTTAACCATAAGTTTTCTTTTTTAATGTTATTTTTATTCTACAACTGTTTGTCAGCAATAGTGCCATTTTTTTCTTTCAATTTGACTACTGAAAATAATTGAATACGTATTGAACTAAAACTATAATTTTTTTATTTATATTTAATACTTATTAATCAGTTTGTAATAAAATTCTTTATTGAACACAATAAGCACGGAAATGATAGCTTTCATTACATCATTTTGTCTTTCACTGCTTTCATTACATTATTCATTACCATTTTCAGAATTAGACATTATTTAAAATCATTATTTATAACACTTTAAGGAGTTTCAGATAATATTTCATTATACATAAAAATTTTAAAAAAAAATTTATTATGATACCTTTTTTTATTAATTTAGTATATATATATATTTGTGTTTTACATTAAATAAACATTTTCTTTCGAAATATTCAAGAAAGAAATGTAAATCAACGTTTAAAAATGAAAACTGAGAACACAATAAATATGAAATTTGTACTTTAATGAACACAATACAATACACAATAAGTGATTCGAAGAAAAAAAATTCGCTAGTTTTTTATTTATTTATTTATTTTGAAAAAAGTTAAAAACGAAATAAAACGTTTAAGGAAATGAAGTGAGATTGAATAAATGGGAAACAGAAATTCAACAAAAAATAAAAATGTTTTCACTTTAAAAGGTTTAAAAAAACATTATTATTTAAAATAATATACTGTATAATTATTAAATAAAGTATATAAAAATTAATTGGCAGCGTATAAAATGTGAAATTAACATTATGTAATGAAAAAAAAAATTATGTTCTAAACTACGAGAATATGGCAAAATTTACCGAGATTCCGGCTCTATGGGAACACCAGAAAAGCTCATTAATTTTTACCGAAACACTTTAGTAATGATTTTGGTGAAATTAACTATAAAATATGGTTAAAAATCTGGTAAATGCTGTAACATTTGATGCTTTTTTCATAATACCTTAGAGCATGGTATAAGAACCATTTGGTTGGTTAAAATTACTTTTCATTTTTGTATTTTTTACTAAGTGTGTGGAAATAAGAACTGAAATTTTAAAAATCAGAATTTACAGTAAGGCGTTACCATATGAACGGAAAAATGGCCAAATCAATTATTTAAATACTGTATATTTTACCATTTTATTAACCAGAACTATAGACTTTTTTTTTTTACCGGAAATATTTTAATATATATCATTTACTGGAATTTTTTTCTCCTTCACTGCAAAAAATTCTATATCAAATTACGATAAAAAGTACCCGAGGGCAGCATCCGTAAAATTCATTATTTAAGTAAATTAGAATAATTAAGCGTATTAAATTAAACGCATTAATTTAATTACAGTTATTTAGGAACTTTACAATAATTATTACTGTAACAATTACAGTATACCAGATTTTTTGTACCATTATAATTTTGCAATAAAAATGGGTTTTACGGCAAAAAGTACAAGCACTCTGGGTGCTGGCACGTTTTATCGCAATTTAATTTGAGAACAATAAATTTTTAAAAAAAAAAAGCTTTCAAAGGTATATTTATATTAAATTCTCGTTAAATACTTTTTGGGTAATCGGCATTATCGAGAGATTCGTAATATGCTAAGCAACTTTACTGTGCAACTTTAAGTGAGCTGAAACGAAACATGAATTCAACGCAAATTTGTGAAAGGAAGAGAAGAAAGGGGCAAAAAAAAAAAAGGCAAAATAGGTTAGAACATATTGCACAATAAGAATCTTCCGAACCAAACATTCTGAATTAACCTCCCAACCTTTCTTTTGAAACAAGTTTATGGAGAATACTAGTTTTACGCAAAATGGTGCATCATGTTGGGGTCTTTAAATTAGCATGACCATTCCATACAAAGAAAGACTACCCACAACGCACCAAGGTGTGTAGTCGTTTATTTATAGCCGTAGGTATACCACACACATAACGCTATCAACGATTCTTTTAGATATACTAAACATTCTAAAACTGTCGTTTCCTTAAATTTCTGAATAAAAGCAAAAAAGCCAGTAAAATTTTCAAACATTTATATATAGTTCAAGTCTTTTGCCCTATTTTAAAACAAAAATGTTTTTAAGTTTATTATGTAATATTTTATAACAGAAATATTTAGTTACCGTTTTACAATTATTAATCAGTGAATAGGGTGTATTTAATTTTGTAATATATTTTACTTAAGAACACGTCTTGTCGAAAAAAATTTTTTTGTCAGATATCTGATACACAGAAAAAGCAATAAAAAATAAAAATGCACACGTAATCAGAATCTCGTACGGAAAAGAAAAGAAACACAGAGAATTAAATTTTTGTACAATAACCATAGACAAATAAACAAAAGAGAAAATAAATTATAATTGTCGCATACAGAGAAGCGGATTCTTGTACTTGAATAGCGCTAAATAGGAGGGGGGGGGGGAGAATTCCGTATATTGTAGCAGATGCTTCAATACATGGAATTCTACCATTTTTCAATTAAAAAAAGAACAAAAAACTATACAATCATATTTTTCCTGAGTGTTTGAGAATCGTGATATTTGCACTGAGTTCGTTACCAGATTTTGCATGCATATCAGCTGTGGAAGTTTCTTTCGCTCTTTGAAAGAACTTTTTTTGAACGTATATCTCTGAATTATTAGTAATCTAATACTGTGCTCAGACTTTACATGTTAAATAAAAATGTATGCGATTCTGATGATTGTATTTGGGATAGATTTTGATAGTTGAGGAATTACAAAGTTTAGAGATTCAAGTATTTTATCAAAGGAGCTGTTAAACAGATGAACGAAAAATAGCGACTAAGAAAAAAGTAGTAATTCGTTGGTAATTTATTACTTTAACAACCGGTTCAATTCGAGAGGTTTATCCAGAATTTATTGTAAATAAATATTTGTTCGAATGAAATTATGTATTTTTCTAAAACATGTAATTAGTATATGAGGATTAATTTAAAGTTTACACGAAAGAACTTTCACCACTTTATACTATTTAACATAATGATGAGGACTCTTAAGCAGTTAAAAAAAAATTTTAACTTTCATTTCACGTAGATGATATTTGGTTTTATGCACTTAGTTGTGAAATGATAATCAACGAATAATACTAGTTATTTTTTTTAAATGTATTAAGTTGAAATATTTTAAAGATTCAAAAGATTAACCCACTAGGCGACAACTGTATTTCATACATTATTTATAACAATGCTATTATCTATATATATAAAAGAAAGTCGTGTTAGTTACTTCACTTATAACTCAAGAACGGCTGAACCGATTTAGCTGAAAATTGGCAGGGAGGTAGTTTAGAGCCAGGAGAAGGACATAGGATACTTTTTATCCCGTGCGATAAACCGTTCCAGCGATATCAGTGAAAGTCGAAATGGAATTTTCTGATTGGTTAAAAGCTAGCCATTGTTTTAAATTTTGCTATAAACGATTCAATTTTCAAATATCTTGAAGATAACAACAGTGATATATTCTATCTTATAACTCTATTCATTTAGAAAAGTAAATTAAAGTAAATTGCATATACTTTAATTTTTAATTCGCGCTTTTCTTTATGTCAGGTGAGCACAAGCAAGTAAAATCAACGAGAATAGATTTCTTAATTGTTGGTCGTATCACGGATTCAGTACTGTGAAAACTGCTTAATAAATATAAAGACAAAAGCAAATTTCATTCAAATTGCACGTTTTCAGAAATATTTATATTTAGTACGTAATTTTAGGTTAGCAAAATTAAATATACTTTTCGAAGATTTCAGTGCTGTGACAGTTGTCATTTGAAAACTATTAGTTTGTTTGTTTATTTATGCAAAGTTTTCGAATTCATCCATTTTATTTCTTTCATTTATAAAATTGATTTTTGTTTTAAATCTTATAATTTTCATATTTCTTATTCATCTCATTTTTATTGCTCTTTTTATTATTTAAAATATGTATGTGATATTTCGATTTAGCAAATTTGCGACCACTGCCAACTTTTACATTTCTTTTTCGTTGTCAGAAAGAATATTTGCAAAAATATGCCGCCTAAGCAAATCGCTCTTAGTCGGTCGACATCTCAAGCGCGCAAAAAGAGAACTACCCGTGTTTCAGAAACATCAGAGCAACGGGAAAAAGACTTGAAACTAATCGAGAACAGAATGCCTTTGCCCGTTCCTTAGAAACGTCTGAGCAACAGGAAAGAAGACTGTCAACAAATCAACTACGAACTACACAAGCCCGTTCGTCGGAAACATCAGAGCAACGGGAAGCAAGAATGAAAACCGACCGAGAACGCATTTCGCTATTCAGACGCTGCCAATACTCTGATTTGAATTTCAGTGCATTTCACTATGATCCGACAACAAACTATAGTCTTCCCCCAAGTGTCATCATCGGAGAAATATATCAATTATGTATGTTTTGTAATGCTCTCAAATTTAAAAATGAAACAGCTGAAATTTGCTGTTCTAGAAGCATACAGAAACTACAAGATTTTACGTCGCCTGCCGAGACATTATCAACCTTCGTATCAGGTCAAACAAACCAATCGAAACATTTTTTGGCGCATATACGCCGGTACAATTCGTGTTTCAAAATGACTTTATTCGGTGCTACACGTATCCTGAACGAGAATTACATCCCAACATTCAAAGTGCAAGGCCAAATTTATCATCGTGCAAGGATCACTTCTTTCAATGCCTAACGCAGATCATAAATTTCTACAAATTTATTTCATGGATAACACAAATGATCAAGTCAATCAACGTTGTCAGGTAAACAATGGCACTAAACGAAAAATTGTTACCGGATTACAAAAATTTTTCGATCAACATAATCAGTTAATTAGGCTGTTCACAATTGCCCTAGACTAAATGTCATCCGATATTTACAAAGTTGTTATTAGAGCTGAAAAAACACCTGTAGGCCACCACAAAGAAAAATACAATGCGCCAACATTGGATGAAGTGGCTATTGTTATAGTTGGCGAAGAATTTACCTCCCGCGATACAGTTCTTCATCGCAGAAATCGTGACGTTCAAAGAGTTCTCAGAAACGTATCGATCATATGATGCATTGCAATATCCTATTTTATTTTGGTGAGGAGAGGAGGGATATTATTTTAACATAAAATTAAGAAGTCCGCAAACAGGCGAGAAAACCAATAAGAAAGCAAGTGCAATAAGTTTTTATGCATATAGATTAATGATTGCCAAAACGCTGATAATCATACTTTAAAATGTCGACAATTAGTTCATCAATACATTGTCGATATGTATGCGAAAATTGAAACTGAACGCCTACTGTATATTAAATTAAATCAAACCAAATTACGTTCAGAAGAATGCATTCATTTACGGGATGCAATAATTAATGATGGTAACGTTAATCCTAATGATGTGGGGAAAATGATTATATTGCCGACTACATTTGCAGGGAGAAAAACTTGGACTCCCTGCAAATGTAGTATTCATACATGTCTGAGTATTCATACATGTGCCTTGGACTCCAAGGCACATGTATGAATACTCACAGGATGCAATGGCATATGTTCTCGCATATGGGCTCCTAGATTTATTTATTACATTTACGTGCAATTCTGCTTGGGTTGAAATTAGAGATATTTTGTTACCAGGACAATCATCATCGGATCGTCATGATATTACAGCACGTGTGTTCAAACAAAAATGATAATCTTTACTTGATTTCATTGTGAAGCGTCATGTTTTTAGAGAGACACGGTGTTGGGTGTACTCTATTGAATGGCAAAAACGAGGATTGCCTCAGGCACACATTCTAATTTGGCTTATTGAAAAAAAACCACCTTCTAAAACTGATCAGATATCAGCAGAAATTCTTGATGTCACCATAGATCCAGTCTTATTTCAGATCATTGTCCAAAATATGTTTCATGCTCCGTGTGCATCACCATACATGTCTGTTTGAAAATGCACTAATGATATCCTAGAGAATTAACTGCTTTTTTTCACCATTAAATAAAATTTGCATTTCAAATCATAATCGCAAATGTCATTTACACACTTAAATACAAAATTCAAATTCAAATTGAAAGCGTTGCAACGCACGCAGGGTACAGCTAGTTTGTCATATATCTGTAATTGCTAACTAATAAAGTAATTATAATCATAAATGTATAAAAGTACCTTCCAGTAAACTTCAAATTACTATTTTGAAAAATATATAATTGCGTTCGAATAATAACATTAAATTCATTTACATTAAATCGATTGAATTGATTTAAATTAAATTCGAATTCAATTCTTGAATTGAATCGAACGTCAGATTTATACAATAGTTTATGATGTGCTTTTCTTCTTTACGTATTTTTTATGACATTTTTTTTGTCGTTACGTTTCTTCCGATGCTTTTTTCTGCGTTTTTTTGTTTTGCTTTTTTTCCCCCAAGCTTTTTCTTTTGGTGTTTTTTTCTTCCGGTGCTTTTTTTCCCCTTTTTATTCTTTATTTACCTTCTTTATAAGTTTCAGATAAGGATTCTTCTCTTTTTTTTTTTTTTTCAAAAATAAGTAAAATAAAATAAAATACAGAAATAAATTTCGATTTAAAAATGTCATTTTTTTCGGTTGCTGCAATTTTTTGTTTTGCCCTAGTTGCAATAGCACTCAAGTAAACCTACTAAAGAAGCTCTTGGGAGCACCAGCACATTCCATTATGAAATTTTGAAAGTACGACCAACGCCCTGAATTTCCATGTCTCTCACATCCTAAATGATCCTTCATTTAAATGAACTTTTTCTGAAAAAGATTTATTTTCCAAACTCCGTTTATAAATAAATAAAAAAAAGAAGAATGGCAAAGGCAAGAGTAGATATTCCATTGTTGCAGAAAAACTACCCTCCTCAATTTATGATCATTTGGAAGGATCTCTTTCTTGGTGTGGACAACAAACAGGAGTCAAACACGAGGAACAACAACTGGGACAGGAGGGCTATTAAGATTTCTGTGAAACCCTGGGGTTCCAGAAAATGATAGGGAGTACCAAGAGGGGTGGACAAATGGGCTTTCAACTCTAGTTTTGTCCATGATAAACAGATAAAAGAGTTCACCATCGCCTAAAAAGGTGTCCCTTCCTCTTGATGTCTTTTTCTAGGGCAATTTCGAATGTCACTACCGAATCGAATATTTATGTGGGAAGAACTACACCCCTGGAGTTTTTGTGGAATTTTGGGGGTTTATCTGTTCCAGTAGTCCATGAACTCCCCTTTTTTCCATTATATGTATGTCAATTCGTGCTCCTGCTGCAAACTTGGGCAATTTGAAACTTGTGTGAAGAAAAGGGGATCTTGTCAATGGAAAGATAGTGAAGATAAATGGATATTAGGAAACACAAGTTGGCATCAATTACTTCAATGTGATCATTCAATATCATTGAGTTTCCTTAGAATAATATGTTCTGTAGAATATGTTCTTCTGAAAACGTTTTTAAAAAAATATTTTTCCAAATTTTTTTTTACCTGTTGATTTTGGATATCATATTCTTAGATAACACATCTTAATCCTTTAATTATAATTTCAAGCAAACTCTCTGCCACTCGCATGTTTGAGTTGAACCATGGTATCGGGTAATCAAGTATTAGAAAGATCAATAAGCAATAATTTAGTGCCTAAATTTTCTATTATATCGTGTTATCAATTGTTAAAAGGACTAATATGCATGAAATTAAACTTAGCACCTGCATTTGATATTGTTTCGTGTAATCAAGTGTTAGATGGATTAATATGTTCAATAACATGGTGTAACTTTACTCCTAAATTTGCCATTGAATTGTGTTATTAAGGGTTAGAAAGATTAATATTTAGTTCAAGTTTGCACCTGCATTCGCTCTTGTATCGTGTAATTTAGTGTTAAAAGGATCATTATTCATGATAATATAGTTCAACTTTGCACCTAAATTTCGTATATATGTTGTATATATGTATGTTGTATCGTGTTATCAAGTGTTAGAAAGATTATTATGCATTATAATGTAGTTCAACTTTGCGCCTAAATTTGTCATTGCATTGTGTTATCAAGTGCAAGACGGATTAAAATGTATAATGATATAGTTCAATTTTGAGCCTAAATTTGCCATTGTATCCTGTAATCAATTGTTGAAAAGATCAATGGGTATGATAATGTAGTTTAACTTTGCACCTAAATTTGTCCTTGCATCGCGTTAGCAAGTGTGAGAAGGATTAATATGCATGATAATTTAGTTCAACTTAACACCTAAATTTGTCATTGTATGATGTTTGTCATTGTAACTTATTGTAATTATTAAAAAGATCAATTTACTTGATATTATATTTAAACTGCTTTGACAAATTTGCCGCAGGCTTATGCAATCCAATCTAAAACAGACTAATCTGCAAGATGATTTACTATTGGGTTTCTTTTTGATAAGTTGTTGAAATTGTGGTAAATTCAGCAGTAAAAACCATGATTTTGTCCTGCCCAAACTAGTGCAATGTAAAAATATTAAGAAATTAGCAAAATTTAAAACTTGTTATTAAAACAATTATCCAATGAAGATTTATGTCTTAAAGAAATGATTAATTAAAAATGGGCGTTCCTTGTCTTAAATGATCCACAATAACTGTCTTACTATGTAAACAGCTGAGAAAATAACAAAAACAATAACAGGTAACTGAACTGGTTAATTTAATATCTTGTTTTTGATATAAAATTAATGATGAAAAACAAAAATAGCTGTTCTTGTCAGTGTTAAAATTGAAAGTGATAATATTAGTTTATTTCCAGCTTTTTTTTTTTTTTTTTTTTAAAGTGATAAAACAATGCACTAACCACATTCGTGACTACCAACAAATTTCATAAATTAAGGAAATTTATCTAAAATTTTATTCGATATTTTAAATGAAAATCGCTACAAAAGCGAAAAAAATCATAAAATTTACGTACATGATAATATGATTATTGCATAATCAATCTTGAGTGTGGTACAATTTTGTTTTAAAAATATTTTTTCACCCTTTTTTTCTGAAATAACAGCAACAAAATAAAATAAAAAAAATAGATTTTTTTCAACCTTTTTTTTTTACTTACATTTTAGTAATCAACAATTTTAAGACTCACACTTTGAATGTTTTAGTTCGTATAATAAAACGTATGTTATTAAAGTTAAGACTCATTTCAAATACTTCATTAATAAACCCACAGTTATTTAAAGACCGGTTAAAGTTACAGTGATATTAAGTTAACACTCACTTATGCTCTCTCAGAACATTAAGTTTTATGAGTGTCTTCAAATAAGCGATTAGAAGATTTCATTAATAAGCTAATGAAACAAACGAGAATCGGCTTAAGAGTTACAGTTTATTGCTCTAGTAACGCCATAAGAATTTTTTTTTTATAATTAGTTATTTACATTAGCCTGCAGTTATTTGTTATTTTTTATGTATTTGATAAGCCTTGAGCATTTATATCTTAATTGCTAGCTATGGGTTTTTGTCGAGAAAGTTGATATAAAATAAAATAGAAAATTCTGTTTTAGTTTGTAATGCTTGACTTAGTGTGCTTGCTTCTTGATAAATTGAATTAAAAGCAATCCTTCTAATAAAAACTTAATAACATTCGGGTTTAATTTAGTACTATTAATTCTGAGTCCATAAAAAAAATATATTTAATAAAATATATATCTCAGGCTAAAACAATCTGACTTTTTTCAAATAGTCGACGTCATTTTACAATACATCTGGCTGAGTTCGGTGGATTATTGGACAGAACGGTCACCTCTCAATAAGAAAATCCAGGTTCGAATTCCAGCGATGGCAGATCGATGTGAATTCTGCTTTCGTCTCGCAACCCTTAGGAAAATTTGCCATAGAGAAGCCTATGGTAATCTATGGCAACCTATGGCTACCATAGAAATTTGTATGGCAAGATACCATAAGCCTATGGTTACCATAGAGATTTGTATGGCACAACCCCATAAGCCTATGGCTACCATAGAAATTTATATGGCAAGATACCATACGCCTATGGTTACCATAGAGATTTGTATGGCAAAACCCCAAAAGCCAATGGCTACCATAAAGATTTGTATGGCAGTATACCATAGACTAATGGTAACCATAAGGATTTGTATGGTACGTCACCATTGGCCTATGGCAACCACAGAAATTTGTATGGCAGTATACCATAGGCCAATGGTAACCTTAAAGATTTGTATGGCAGTATACCATAGAGAAGAGCTGATCTAGATCTCCACCAACGAAACAACAACTTCTATGGAGTCCTCAAAAACATCTTCTAAAAGTCATAAATATCCATTATTTCACCCCGAAGTTAATTAAATTCAACATGTAAACCCACAAGGCATTCCTGGTGAGTCTTTTCCGGCCTCCGGGTGGCCAATTTTTCCATTTTTGAGTGTTTAAAATTCGATGTTCCATTGATTTAGGCTTAGTGTATCAGACCGCCATATTAACGCGTCATCCACTACAAGTGGAATCATTCGCTAACTTTGGCTACTTATTTTAATATTTTTTCGATCTCATTCTTGGTCAAAAACATTTTATTGCAAACGCCTATGCAATTATCTATCTGAATTTATTAAGTTTTTTAATTTCCGGCTGTCTGGTACTTTTATCAGTGTTTACATTCTCATTAGTTTTTTATTTTAATTCCACTTAGGTTCTTGCAATGCTTTTTTACATTATCTTACATATGTTAGGGCTTTATATTTATATTTTGTGTTTAATTTTTGCTTGCCATTAAATTGTTTTTTATCATGTCTTTGTGTTTTACTATTTTACAACTAATATTTCTTAAGTATCCACATATATTTGTACAATGTTCTGTTACATGTTTATACATAGCTTAGGGTCATCACTTAACTAGATTTGCTGGATTACTGGTTGACAATTGTTTTGCTTCAATATCATCAACTGGACAGTCCCTGGCCATATCATCTGCTGCTGTAACCAAAAATGCTTTTAACAATTTAATCTTTCCTTAAGTTTACAACTTTTTCGTCATAGTGATTCCCTATACCCAATTAATTTTTATTTACTATCCCTGACCAAGTGTAAATTTGTCAATAACAATTATTAATTTCACCAATTTTAATCATGCCTTAAACATGTTTTGTATTTACCAATGTTTCTATATTGCGTTCTCTTTTCTAAATGTGCTTATCACAACTCAACCTAAATTTTCGGAGTTTTTTTATCCCTCATTAGTAGGGGATCAATTAATTTAGCCTGTTTTCTATTCTTAGCTTTTCATAGTCTAATACCATCTTTTTTATAGATAAAATTTTGTTCACATGCCACCACTGGTTGCACCGTTACATATTCAGCTTTTGTCCCGTTTGATCTATTTTAAACTAATTTTACTTCGACCGCCGGCCCCACTCTTTATCTTTTGAGTTTTAATAGTATTTTATTGTTTTAGTAGTCTGTTTAATTTTTAGCTTAGTATCACATATCGAAATTTAAAGAATTTTCATACTCACTCCGACCATCGGACCGTTATTTTGCTTCGCGTTCTTTTAGGTTCCTCTAATATCTGACGCTTATCTAACTAATTATGATACCAATCAATCAAATTAATGTTTTTTGTACTCGCTCCGACCTCCGGACCCATTTTCCATTTTCTTGTTTTTACAGCTTTAACAAATATTAGTTGCCTGTACTCAATATATTTTGTTCCTAATCAACATAACCATTATTTTCCCCACTCGCTCCGACCACCGGACCCATTTTCTAGCGGTTAGTACTAACTGTTTGAAATTTATTTGAATAAGAACCGCATACAAAAAGGATTCTGCAAGTAAAACAGGAGAAGTTTATCAAAGAAATTTAAAAAAAAGCTTTCTGGATATATATTTATTCCACAATTATTAAGTTTTGCATTTTTAATATTATCCATTGCGAAAGATTCTTGTAAGTAATTATTTTTTGACGTATGGTAAAATATCAACGAGAAATGTTGCCATAGCTGTATGGCAAAGGTGTACCATAACCTATGGAAAAATATTTCTTCATAAACTGTAGCACATCTTAGTTTTATGGCAAAAATTTGCCATATAAAAAAATGCCGTAGGATATTCCTATGGGGTTTTGCCTATGGCAAAATTTTGCCATACACTTATGGCAAAACTTTGCCATACAAAAAAATGCCATAGGATATTCCTATGGGGTTTTGCCTATGGCAAACTTTTGCCGTTCAAAAAATGCCATAGAATATTCCTATGGGGTTTTGCCTATGGCAAAAATTTGCCATACATGTATGGCAAAATTCTGCCATACGTATATGGCAAAAGTTTTGCCATAGGCAAAACCCCATAGGAATATCCTATGGCATTTTTTTATGGCAAACCTATGGCAAATTTTCCTAAGGGAACAATCACATGGCTGGCTTAAAATATCCTCAGAGGTACGCAGCTCATGAGTTAGATTCCATTTCCTGTCGTTCTAAAATGGAAAGATTTCGCTATTTCCTTCTCCGTGTAGAGTAAAAGTTCGAGGTAAAAACTTCTCGGCCAAATCTTCGCTGGACAAAACTTCGCCAATCCATAATTTCTCGGGTACAAAACTTCGCAGATCCAAAACTTCTCGGGTAAATAAATTATAATTTAATGCTAATTATTAATTTTAGAATTTGTCCAGACGAAGTCTTGCCCGCTTGAAGTTTTCCCCACGCTAAGTTATGTCCGCGAAGTTTTGTCTTGCGAAAGTCCAGGCCTCAAAGATTTGATCCATTACCAACGTAAATGCGAGTTAGTTCCATTAGAGAACTTTCCCCAAGCGCTAGTTTGCTCTTATGTTTCATTCAGGAGATCTCTTGTCTTCTGGGTTGATTTCAAAAATATAAAGCCTGCGAAGTTGAGCATCGATAAGCGTAAACCTAAAAGTACGTCAGATGTTCACAGCTGGTTATAATAAAATAGAATGCATCAATTCTATACAAATCTCGTATTAATAAAATTTGAAAATAACTTCATAATACTTATGAGCAATCGATCCCTGCAGATATGGACTGCACGAAATTTCACAATCTAGTTATTTGACCTTAAAAAAACGTTGCTATGGAATGTTTTTTTAAATAGGGAGAAAAAAAATTACATCTGATTTTGTGTGCGATTATTATTACATGTAAACTCTCTCACACTCGATTTCCATTTTTAAAAAATCTCGCATGACAAAAATAAAATACTTTATTTTGCGAACGATTGTTATTGCAAGTAAACCTCTCCCATTATCGGTTGATTTCCATATTAAGAAATATCGTTTGCTAACATTTGCTAACTATTTTAAAATACTCATGAGAAATCTCACATAAATGTTTCGGATTGTACGATAAAATTTCACAATCAAGTCCTATTTCCCACTACCTAGAAAGAACACGATGACATCTGTTCCAACAAAGAACAAAAAAAGAAGAAAGAATAAAAAGAAAAATTTCATTTTTAGAACGTTTGTATACCAATCTACGTTCGCAAAAGGGCCTGTTTATACTCATTTAACTTTGGAGTCTCATTAATGCAACTCGAATATCGAGAAACCGAAAAAGAACAAAAACACCAGAGACATCTCTCCTCAAACTGTTCGAAAGTTGGAACACCTGCGGGACGTGACTATCGAACGTATTTCTTGGTTCTGTAGTGACAGGACAGTTTGGACACCTTGCGTCGACTGTGCATGTGCGCGTGGACTTGGGGGAAAGGAACAGCTGTTTAAATTGACATTCGGAAACATTAGGCAAGAATAAAAAGATGTCACAGAAATTCTGGAGTGAATCTTAAAAGGGAAGAGCCACAATGTGCGCATCGGTGTGTTCTGTGGATTAAATTCTAATTTTGCATATTTTAAGAGCTATCTTGGCTGAGATCTGCCCGACGATGTTGTGAAAGTGGTGTTAGATTGTAACAAAATGGTTCAAGCGTTTCGAAATTGGAACATTTTGTCTGTCGTTTTAAAAATTTAAATTTACATAGAAAGCGAAGGGAATCCGAAATGTATCGTACAAAGGATTATAAAAGTTTGAAACTTTTTAAATCGTGTGTATAGGAGCTTGTCATATTTAAGACTGTTTTAAGTACCTTTCAAATAAATAAAAAATGCAGCCGTTTGATTGCCTTAAATTTAGAGTAAAATGTTCACTATTATTATTATTTTAAAAATTTCTTAATAAATTAAATAAAAAATAAAAATCACCATTTTTTTTTTTTTACTTTTAATTGAAATTAATAAAACCAGTGATTATCTCTAGATTTGTACATATTTTTTGAGTTCGAATAGTGCAGTTTTGAGGTCTCTTTTTAAATAGTAAAAAAATAGGGGGGATAAAATGAACTGTGGCCTTTCGTTAGATTGACGTTTCGTGTTATCTTTATAATCATATGGAGGACGTTGGTTAGAGGTGCATTAAACGTCGATATAAAATGAACAGCTTCAAATCGAAGTCAAACTTTAATTTTTTCTATGTAATGCTATCTCGATGAAAGAAATTTACTATACTTAAAAACAAATAGTTGTTTCAAATATTAAAAAAATAATAATAAAAATTTATAATTGAAATAAAAACTCACTAAAATGTAAATCAGTAAAATCAATGGACAATTCTCAATTTTCGTAAATATTTATAAACCTAAGCGATAAAGTGAATGAGAAACTTCTTAAACATTAAAATATTAGATCAGAAATGTTTTACATTAAAAAAAAAATCAGTATGCACTACTTCAGCAAACAGGTGCTGATAACGTAACGTAACAGTTATTAAAGTAATATATTGTATGCTATATTCCATATATTTTCATACGGTGAAGAAGCTTTCTAAAACAACCTCAAAACGTTACATGTCGTACTGTTCAAGTATTTCGTTTGCAGGTATTTTATGATTTTCGTCATGCCTCCTACTTGTTATGCTTGCTTTGGATTCTTACTACCTATATGAATGAATTTTCACGAAATGCTCATATCATTATGCTTACGTCATTTGTTTTTCTTTCAAAATACACATTTTTAGGATAGTGTCTCTTCATTGAAGTCAGCTAACATTAAACTATTCTAAAGTTACTTCCTTTTTGGTGCTTCTGAAATGTTTGAATGACCCCTGCAAATGCTCCTCAAACCAAACTGAAAGATCATAAGAGTGCGGTTTATTGTAGTGAATTTTAAAATCATAAAAATATTTTTAAAATTAGAAAATATTCTTTGAAACACACAGAACTTCCTAGAAAGTTAAAAATATTTATTTAGGGTGACTTTAAAGAGAATGTGTAACTTGTGACTTATATTAATACATTTGTGGCATGTAGAACTAATAATCTGTCCAATATGTTTGCCTATGTGAACATTATGCCTTTATAATTCTCTATTTGAAGAAAAAAAAATCTACAATTTCTTTTCCAAATCGATGTATCTACTATGTTTTGATTGAGGAAAATTCCTTTTCTAGCAGTAGATTTTGAAAATCAACTTTAAAAAAAAGAAGGAAACGCGATAAAAACAAAAATTATTTTTTTTTAGCATTATGCCCGGGAAACTTAAGAATTTTATCACACCAAATTGCTCATTTAGTAAATTTCCCGCAAATAGGCGGCTCTGCTGACAAGCGAGAGCTGCGGCAAAATTAAGTGATCGAATCTGTAAAGCTGATGAGAATTGAATCCTCTGTAGATGTATTCCACTACGCAATCAGTCAGAGAGGGTTTGTGAAGAATTTCGATTATATTAAAACAGCTGATATTTATCGTTTTAGAGTATCACAGTTTGAAACACATGCGTCTGCAGTATTCTGCAGCACCACCTATTGGCGTTAAGTTTAACTAAATGTGCAATTTAGTAGGATGGAAAAACCTAGTTTTCTATACATAATGCCACAAATCACGCAGTTTAATCGTATTCCGTTCTCTTTTTCTTTATTAATTTTGAAAATCTATCAGTCGTTTTTAGGACACCCGGAATTTGGATTTTATTTAACGATTTCTAACCTCAAAAATCACTCCTCTTATTTATCCCTCTTAGCGCAGCTGAGTACTTCAGAGAAAAATTACGAATGTGAATCTTAAAAACAATATTTTTAGGAGTGTGTTACATTGCCTTAAACTTTTGAAGGAGTTTAGAGTTCAGAAACCATTTCTCCATATTGCTTACCTTTGCTATTGCCAAAACTCTTAACTAGCTTTCACGATAAAAAATTTAAAAAAAATTGCATTTAAAAAATTTTTTTGGATATAATCTCTGCTCATTTAGGTCCGTCACCTACAACAACCCCATCTAGCGAAGCAAAAAGTAGCATAATTTTCATACTGTAAAAGTAGCTTTACTTTTCGATGATGCATTATACAGGAAAAACTTTTTGCAGGGGTAATATTTTTATTTGCATTTATGTAGATCTCAAAATATCACCAATGATCATAATGATTCATATATTATCATTAATGATGTCAAATGATGGATGGGTGATCAAAATGCACATTTAATATGGAAATTTATTAAGTTTGCGGCTAATTTAAAGTTTAGTTGTATGTCTACTTTCTAATTTTATGATTTAATTTAAATCTTTGAAAAATAAGTTCTTTCGCTATTCTACATTTTATGTTAAATTTTTTTAATAATAGTATTTTGTTATAAATTTAATTATAATAATTTGTTATAAATATAATTATAATAATATTTTGTTATAAATTTAATTATAATGATATTTTGTTCTAAACACATTTTTAAAGATCCTGTTTAATATCTTCCAAAAATGGTAAGATATAAAAATCTCGATTTGGCTGAATTGATAGAAATAACTTTTTGATAATTTAGTAATTCTATGAATTTTTTTTTCTCCAAAAATTTAAAACAATTAATTATGTGGATAGAAAGTAGGGAATGATACTGTTCATTTGTTTGTTTTCAGATTTTTCATAATATTTATTTGAATTGAATACCAATTTAGCAAACGTAAATCATGCAAACGTAACGTAATCTTGCAAACACAGAAATAAGTAGTTTTTAAAAATCTTGAAGCAATTAAATGCAGAATACAACATTACCTTTTGGAAAATGCTGATAGCAGGATTGCATAGGAATCATGCAAACGATTATGTTCCCTTGATTTGTCCTTGATTGTTCCTGCACTGCTAATGTTCTCTGTGGGCATAAAGTAAATAAAGATAATTTCCAGTCAATAAACGTCATCTTAGTTTAAAATTTTTATTTCTAACTTGAAAAGTTTTCATCCTATTCCAAATCTCAAAATTCCTAACCAGTTTTCTAAATTGAAAACAGCCATAAAAGTACTTAACCATATTTGTACTTAGAGATTAGCCATTGCTAATCTTGAAAATTGTAATGATATTCGTAGTTTGAAAATTGTCATGAAAATTGTCAGTGATCTGAAAATTCATTACCATATTCCTAATCTGAAAATTAACATTTTATTGCCAATCTGAAAACTCCAAATTCTTATCAAAGCTTGAAAATCAAATTTGCTGATTATATACGCTATTTCAAAAATTGCTATTGCTAATCTGAAAATTACAAATCATATTTTAGGTTTAAAAATTACTATTGCAGATAAAAGAAAAAAATCGTTTTATTGTGAAACGGATTTCCGAAAATATGCGTAAATGATATCAGATTTTCAATTAAAACTTTTAAAGAAATTTCCATAATCAAACAAAAAGCTTTGTCCTCACAATCATGGAAAAGTGTTTTAATAACTATAGGTTATGAACCGGTAATTTTTTTTATCTTTATTTATTTATTTATTTTCATTTATTTATTTATTTTTCTTATTTATTTATTTTTACTTATTTATTTATTTGTTTGTTTATTTTTATTTATTTGCTTATTTTTATTTATTTATTTTAATTTATTTATTTATTTATTTTTATTTAATTATTTATTTTCACTTATTTATTTATTTATTTTAATTTATTTATTTATTTGTTTGTTTATTTTCATTTATTTATTTATTTGTTTGTTTATTTTCATTTATTTATTTATTTTTGTCGTGGAAAATTTCTTTTTTGGACATGTTTTTCCGGTCAATTTCTTTTCCCTTTTTTTGCTTTTTCCCTATGCTATTCTGCCGGTTTCTTACAAGCAATCATTAGAATATGGCATAACGACCAGCGGTAAGAAACGCGCATAGTGTTCGAAAATTCTATGATCTTTTGACTTTCGAATCAATGGTCATTTCAGAAATAATGTATTACAACATTTTCCCTATGATAAAATAATATTTTAGTAACTTTAAGAAATGCAAACGATAATAAAAATCGTTTTAAGATCCTAATTTTTCCCACTTTTACCCAACCGCATTTCAGAATTCATTTTCCTACATTAGAATATTGATAATCCCATAATGTTTTGTTCAGCAAGAATCGTCTGAAAGGAATGTTCGAAACACATTCTTAGCGTCATTAATCGTCAATTTCAGCTAAATGAGAACGAAGATTTTCTCGGGTGCTTCTTCCGTGTTCTCTTAATTAATTTAACGCCGTCTTAGAACGTCATAAGAGAAAGACGTTCAAATTATGGTTGCTTTTCTAAATCTTTTCGGCAATTATCTTAAATTACTGCTACCGATTCTGATTTCACTTTCGAAGATTTAAGATCTTGGGAAAAATCTCTGCTTGTTCTGAGGGTGGGAGCGGAATTTTGGTGGTTTCGGGGGTGAGAAAGACTGCAATTCCAGTTTAATTTATATTTATATTCTTTCAATTGGATGATATATTTTTTTAGATTTCTTTTTATCGTAGAGTTTTTTTTTAGGAAATGCTATTAAGTTGGTGTCTGGAATTTAAGATTAATACTTAGCGAGGCTGACAAAAGAAAGAAAAGTAATGAAATAATGAAACATGCAACGCCAATATCCAAAAACGTGAGATGAAAAATATTGTCAGTGAACTTGTCTGTGAACAGCCGAGTGGTCTGAATTTAAAATGGTCAGAATTAAAAGTGATTTAATCAAAAATGTGATTTAGTTTAAGTTAAATATTCAATCTGGTGCATTGGAAGTTTTGAATATTATAATATGTTAGATAAAGATTTTGATTTTTGAAATTTGTAATCAATATTTTGAAATGTTTATTTTAAAAGTGGTTTTCTTTAATGAATATTGTTTACATGGTTTAAATTCTTTTTTAAAAAAATCAGAAATATTAAAGAAAAAACTTTTTGTTAGTAGAGAAGTTATTTGGCTTAAAACAAACGTTGTTTTAAATTTTTACCTTCTCACCAGTCCGGGTTACATACTTATTGCTGTGGTTCATTTTACTTACAGGCATCAATGAAATCTGTTAGGGGAAAAAAAACTATTTTACAACAACAAAATTAAAATACTGCTTATATTTTATAAGCTACTATCCAGTACTGCTTACGAATATGAAATTAGAAATAAAAAGCCGCATATTGACCAAAAGAAATTTTTTTACTGAAATTTTAAGTTGATAATGTAATAAGTTCTTATTTAAATATTTTTATTCTATTTATTATGTTTATGGAGGCAATATGATTTAATATTTCCTTATTACTTAGAATTAGCCTGGTATAATCTTGTCTAACTGAATTTTTTTGAAATTTAAACTTCTCATTTCCTTAAAATAATTTTAGCACGTACCATTGTCTGTTTTTTCTTCAAAATATTTTCTTATAAATTACGTATTTATTGTAATTTAAAAAAAAAAACATCTTTCCACCTGCCCAGGGATGGAAAAGACACATTTCTTACTATTTTAATTGATTTATAATTTTATTATTATTATTTTGATATTCCAAAGCGTAAAATCTTTCTTGCTATTATTCTGAGACTTGGGGGGGGGGATTGTAATTTTGTAAAAAGAAAATTGTACGAAATACTTTTGTAAAAGTAATCCAATTTATACTATTATACTAATAGGTATTGGGTCAAGTAAAGCATTCTCGCAACTGCCCGTTGTGGGCCATGGGATTCATAGGGGTTAGAGCTCCACAATTTTTGATCAACGGCATTTCGTGATAATGTAGTCAATACTGTGCACTGACCACCTGTACTTCCCAGACAAGCTGCTACCTATCGATCTAAAGCTGAGTGAGCTTCAAGCAGCCACTGGGAATCGAACTCCAGTTTTTCTTACTGATTGTTCAGTGCCTTAAACACTGAACCATTCCGGCTCCAGTCAACGCTTAATACCATCAATATATTTTAACGGAGAAACCTATATAATTTATATATATTTAATTCATAAATTTATATATTTTATACGGAACTTACACGGAGAAAAAAAAATTCTGGTGAAAATACCATACTATAATAGTAATAACAATTTTGGTTTTTCAAAAAACAAAAAAAACAAAAAAAAACATAATTCTGGTAATAAAAACCAAAGTATGCACTATTTAAATCATTCATTTAGTAAATTTTCCCGTCATATATTATTGAAATTCTGGTTTTCGAAATTATAGTTCTTATTAGTAAAAAATACAATACTGAAAAACAAATTTAACCGAATAGATGGTTTTTATTCCATCCTCTGATAAAATTACCAAAATTTATCACATTTGCCAAATTTTATGACATGTTATAAAACCATATTTTATTGTTAATTTTATCAAAATCATTACCAAAGCATAACCAAACTTTTCGGTGTTCCCAAAGAGCCAGAAACACATTGAAATTTTTCCATATTTCGGTAGTTTAATGTTATAAATACAAAAAAACAGGAAAATGATGAAAAATTAAATGAATTACCTCATAAGTTTAGTTATTGTTTTAATGATTTTATTTATAATAAAATGAATATACAGTTAGAAAAAGTAATTAATAAATAATTAATAAAATTTATTCAATTATCCGGTATTCTCCTGCCCCCACGGGTGTCAATAATACTGCAATAGTTCAGTTGCCTAGCATAAAATATTTGATAAGAATGCAAATTAATTTTTTATCAAAATGAATCTGCTGCAAATTTTTGGTTAAATAATTATATCAAATTTATTTTTTGTTTAGTGGCAAGTTTTCAAAATATTTAATTATCTTCCTTTTTTTTCTTCTTATTTTATCTTTATTTTTGTGGTAGTCGAATAAATAGTTTTACTGCACAATGGTTTTTTTTTTTTTTTTTTTGCTCAAAAATTAGCTTAGTAGGCAAATAATTTGGTATCAAAATGAAACTGATCTAAATCAACGTACAAATAATTACATCCATATAATTTTGTTTTATTTCTCTTTATAGATTTCAAAATATAATTTTTTTTACCTTACCCCTAATTCCGTGGTTTTCGGAAAGTGCATGCTATACTGTAAAATAAAATTTTTTTATTATTATTTTTATTATTATTTTTTATTATTATTATTCTTTATTTATTATTTATTATTATTATTTTATATTATTTTTTTATTACTTTATTTTTTATTATTTTATATCAAAGGGAAACTGATTCAATCTAAAATCCCCCCAAAAAATCCATAATGCCATACATTTTTTGCTGTAAGGAAAGATTTTAAAATATTGCTCTTCACCCTACCCCTAATTCTACAGTATTCGGATATTTAGGGTATATGATTAGGGCAGTATGATTTTAGTGAGAAACAAGTTTTTTAGTGTGCAAATTATTTCATATCAAAATGAAACTGATTCAATCTAACGTACGAATAATTATCATCCATACATTTTTTTTTAAAAATATATTTTTTAGGTTATTCTCACATTTCTCTTCTACTTGGGTGGATATTAATTGTTGCTATTATATTGCGTTTGTGCGTGAAATATTTACTATAATTGTAAATTAATTTATATTAAAAAGAATCTAATCCCTACTAATGTAGAAATAATTACTGCAAATTTATTTTTTGTTACATAGCAAGTTTTTAAAGCATTTTTATCATTTTAGTGTCACATAGGGTCAAACATATCGTTCTATATTCGAGAACATATTATAATAATTTTTTTATGTGTGTGTAAATTGTGTGCATTTCTTTTCTATGTGTGTAATTTACTTAATGTAATTCATTTTCAATCAAAATGAATCTGACCCAAGTTAACGTACAAAATGCGTTTATATATTTCGTTATGCGAAATTTTTTTAAATATTGTTATTTTATTGCCTCGTTTATTCTCTTCATAATATTTATAAATTCAATCATTGACATGTATTCGGGTATATACTGTCCAATAAATGCATAAAATATCTGTCATAAATGCAAACTAATTTAAACGTTTAGTAGTAATTATTATTATTAATCCGATACAAACTAATCGTGAATATATTTTTTGTGGAGATATGCAGGATACACTAAGCACGGGAATACATAATCAGACATATGCGGCATAATAAGCACTGCTTAATAATCTGTCCCAAATAAATCAGTTATATTCTGTATACAGGTATGTACTGGATATACTGAATATATGGATATATTATCAATAATGTACTGTGTAATTATCTAATCTAAATTAATTTGGATATACTGTATACGTGGATGTACGAATTGGAAAAAAGTATGGCAAAAATTACCAGAATAGGGTAACATTTACCGTGCTTCTGGCTCCATGGGAATGCTAGAAAGCTCTGTAGTTTTTACCGAAGTGCTTTGGTAATGATTTTGGTAACATTAACAATAAAATATGGTTTTATAGTAAGCAAAAAAATTTGGTAAAATTGGTAATTTTATCACCAGAAAACATCTAAATTTAATAAAGTAAAAATGGTTAGAGCATAAAAGTAAGGATGCTTAGAGTATAGCATAAAAACCATTTATTCGTTTAAATTTTTTTTTTCAGTTTTGAATTTTTTACCAACTGTGTGGTAATATAAACTATAATTTTGAAAGCAAGAATTTTACGGTAAATTGGTACCATATGAATAGAAAAGGGATCAAACGAATGGTTTAATTACCGTATATGTTGGTTTTTATTACAGTTTTTTTTTTAACCAAAAAATTCGTTTTTCTCTGTATCTATAATAAAATCTAAACTAATCTGGGATATACTCTGTATGTACTGAATATGGGGATATATAAGCAGGGATATACTGTATAATAAACTTATCTGTTATGAGTTCGAATTACTTTTTACTTTTTGTGCTAATTATTATTATAAATCTGATCCAAACTAAAGTACCCATATATTTTGTTCACATGGCAAGTTTTAAAAATAATAATTGTTATTTCAGGCTGTTCTCATCCAAAAGATGCTGTTCCCGATGTCAACAAGGTATCCATGCTCAAGAATTGGTGATGCGGGCGCGGGATCTCGTCTTCCACATCCATTGTTTTACATGTGCCTGGTGCAATACCGCTCTCACACAAGGTGATTACTTCGGTCTACGGGACAACCTCGTCTACTGCCGAACACACTACGAGATGTTTTCCCGCGACGACACCTCCTACTACAGCCCTGATCATCATCCGTCATCCCTCCTTCATCCTCCGCATCATCTACTCACTCCTCCCGGTCTACCTTCTGACTGCGGCGGAATACCAACGCCGGATTCAACTCCCGGATTCTATGGTCCCTACACTGCCGGATGTGTAAATAACTCAGACGGAGTACCGGCGTCCGGCCGGAAAGGGAGACCGAGGAAGAAAAAGAATGGGGATCTATCCGGATCAGATCCACTATCCAGGCACAATACAGGTAGTTTATTGAGTTTCAAGATTCTTATTTTTGTTTTATTTGAGAATGAATATATATATATATACTCCTTACACGTAAACTGATACAACGTATGAATATTTATGGTGTATTTAACCCTTTGACAAATAATTTTAATTAAACATATTTTTCATACTTTTTTTTCATTATTTAGTATTAATTTAGGTCAAAATAAGGGGGAAATATTATATTTAGTATTTTAATAATTTATGGTTATGAAATACAGCATGAAACACCGGTGCCTTTTTCTACGTAGAAGGTAAAATCTTCCAAATACTCACTTTCAAACAAAAATTATTCAAATTTGGCACTTATTTGATTTTAATTAAAACATATTTTTCATACTTTATTTTAACTGTTTTGTATTAACTTAGGTCAAAATAAGTAAAAAATATTATGTTTAGCATTTTAATAATTTATAGTTATGAAATATAACTTGAAACAAAACACCGATGCCTTTTTTCTACGTTGAAGGTAAAATCTTCCAAATGCGTCTCACTTTCAAACAATAATTATTCAAATTTGACACTTATTTGATTTTAATTAAACATATTTTTCATACTTTTTTTCATTATTTTGTATTAATTTAGGTCAAAATAAAAGAAAAACATTATATTTAGTATTTTAATAATTCATGGTTATGAAATACATCATGAATCACCGGTACCTTTTTCTACGTTGAAGGTAAAATCTTCCAAATACGTCTCACTTTCAAACAATAATTGCTCAAATTTGGCACTTATTTGATTTTAATTGAACGTATTTTTCATGCTTTTTTTTTTAACTATTTTGTATTAATTTAGGTCAAAATAAGGGGAAAATATTATATTTAGTATTTTAATAATTTATAGTTATGAAATACAGCATGAAACAAAGCACCGATGCCTTTTTCTACGTTGAAGGTAAAATCTTCCAATTACGTCTCACTTTCAAACAATAATTGTTCAAATTTGGCACTTATTTGCAGTTAATTAGATTTAAGAGAAGCAGTTATTCATCATTATAGTTTCTTTAATTTATAGAATCAATTATTAATAAGTTTTTAAGTATGAATTAGAAACAATTTAAACAACTTTTTTTTTTTTTTTTTTGATTTCGTATTTTAGTACAAATATAATTTCGACAATCTAACAGATTTTTTTTTAGTTACTATTAGAATATTTTTTGTAATTGAAAAATACCAAAATATATTTTTGCATGTAATTCGAGCTCTAGAAAAAAAACATATAAAACTGACATCCGTGTCCCATTTGCATCAAAGGATTAAGAAAATTTAAGAAGCTTTTGTATTTACAAAGATTTTTTTTAAATTAAATTTTATAAATTCTGAAATTTAACTATTTAAAAGACGGTGAGATAAAAATCATCCCACTTGCTTTGGACAACTACGCAAACCTGTAAAATGATTATAGTTTTTACATCTTAAACTATATGATTTTAAATCCTTCACTTGAAATTTTAAAAAAAAAATCAATAAAGGTAAAACGTATCGCTTTATTTTAAATGCGCATACGATGACCACAATTCTTGTAACTCTGTTAAACAAAATCATGATTTAAAATTTACTTCCCCGCTAAGACAGCTTACTTCATTAAGCCCTCTTAAAGATTTAAGAGTAAGAGTTTAGGAGTTAGTAAAACAGAAAGAGTTTTTAAAGTCCTCTTACTTCATTTCCAAATTCAATCGTCAAAGAGATGGAAGAGTAAAATTTAAACATGCTTTTACTCAATATTTAATTTTCACAAATATATTGATAAGAGCCGCGATGGCTCAGGGGATAGAGCATTCGCCGTGAGGGGAATCGGGTTCGAATCCCGGCGATGGCTGGTCGATACGAATTCCGCATCCGGCTTACACCGACCACAGTGTTGACTTGAAATATCCTCAGTGGTAGACGGATCATGAGAGTCCCCTTTTCGTCAGGCTGATCATGGGAGGTTCTAGTGGTCTTCCTTCCCATGTAACGCAAATGCGGGTTCGTTTCATTAAAAAGTCCTCAACGATGGCAAATTTCTCCTAATACTTGATCCAGGAGCTCCCTTGTCTTCTGGAAAGGATTCAAAATTACAACGTACGTAGTTGAACATTAGTTGTCGTAAACCCAAAAATTGGGTCGGGTGTTTAACGACGGTTATAAAACATAAAATAAATTGATAACTATTATTATTTACTCAAATTATCAGTACACTTTAAAACACGTGAAGAACTAGTCGTCACATAGTTAGAATAATAGAAATATATCGTATTTTAACTAAGAACTTGAACAAATGTTTTTTCATTTCACATTTTGGCGACAAAAAGCACCATTAGAAATTTTGAAAATTGCTGAAAAACAATAGTGTTCAAATCAGGGTTGGTAAGGTTTAGAACAGAATGGATTAATCCACGGTTTAAACCCTGGTTTAAACCGTCCTGTCCAAAACCCCTTTGTCCAAACCTGTCTTAAACTGCCCAAAACCCTTTTACTCAAATTTTGTCACAATTTTATCTGAACAATATTTAAGAGGCAAAATAAACATAGAACTAATAACATATTGATAATTAAATCTACTACAGAATATTTGTTTTTAAAAGTATAATGTTTTATTAATATTGTTTGACTCTTCAATTTAAACATTAAACAAAGGAAGATTAGTCAGTAATCAAGTTCAATTGTTCCTCTCATTCAATAGTACATAACTAAAGTTTGACATTGCCATACAGGTTAAGCTATTAGGGACTAAGTGCTTGGTTAGTCATAAACAGGTTTATTTACCTATAGGTTTATTCAAGAATACTGTTATTTCATTCATGCTCAATTCTTTTAGCATAGTGGTGATACATTATCAGTGTCAGTAACTGAAACTGATGTTATGCCCTTCAAAACTGTTAATACATTTTTCAGTTATTTTGTATTTTCAATTTAAACTAATATATTTATATTTAAAAACAATTTTTTTAAAAAAATATGTCTTTTTTATCATGCAGAAATTATAAAAAATTTTTAAAAAAATATTGTGAAAAATAAAAGGTTAATTTTTAAACAAATTTAGTACATTTTTAAAAAAAAATTATTATTTTTTAATATTGCATTATTTATTCTTATGCAAAAATATTATTTATCAGTATTAAAAGCATATTTATATTTAAAGGATTAGGTATTCACTTTTGTTATTCAATGAATTATGGAGGTTCAAAAATTAAAAACCTTTTCCTATTATATTATCTTCTTTTGATAAGTTAAAGTAAATTGTGTAAGAAATATCAGATATTTATTGATACACGTAATTATTATGTGTACAATGGTTACAACTATAGAATTTTTACCTTTTACCAAAGTTCAAGGTTTTGGACAGTTTTACCCAGTTTAAGACAGCAAAACCCACATGTCCTGTCCAAAACCCCAACCCTGGTTCAAATTTACTACACCCTTAGTACCCATAAATTGAACCATCCTGAATCTCCGAGTTGAATTATCCTAACAGCATTACTACACTTCCTGAACTTAATTACACGATATTCAGTTTCACTTTACTAGGAATATGGTTCAATTTAACATGTTATTAAGATTTTGCATCATATTATGGTTCTAAGTAACCGATGCTATAGAACAATGTATAGAAGACTTTTCTTGGAGAGAGAAATAATCTTAAAAAGAAAACAACTTAACGATTTTTCTTTAGAAAAAATTGAGTAAATATACATCAGTTCAGACAGCATTCAACCATGGTTGCAGCAACAAATTTAAATGATAATGCGTAACTTGTAATCGATTTCCCTGATGGTGGAAAATTTTAAAGCATTAAAAAAAAAACGGTATTGTAGCGCTAACAAAAACAATTTTTACATTTTAAACAGTATTTGAAAAAAAAAAACTCATTAAAAAACATTGAAAAATACAGATGGTGTTTTGCTTCAAACCGGAAGTACAAGAAATCAAATCAATGGAGCAAGAAAACCGTTTTTTTTTCCCTATTTTCTAAGCTGGTGGAACTGAAATTCGAAATTGACGTAGATGAACTCAATGTTTATAGTCCAATACGTTCCACAAAATTCAAAGTTTTTTTTTTATTTTTAAAATATAATAATACATTGGTTTTCTTCGTGCTTTAAATTAAGTTATCTTAAGTTAATTTTACAAAAGCGTGCAGTACCGTAACATAACAATGTATCTCTTTTAAATTCTTTGCCTGATTTAGTTTAAAAATAAGTGTTTGATTTACGCTTAATGGGTGTTTTTTGTTCTTAAAGGTATTTTTCGAAGAGAAAAAATTTTACAAATTGAGAACCTTTTTCTTAAAAATAACGTTTTTTTTTCTGTACTAGCCGAATACCCATTCTTCTTACAGGGTAAAATGAAAGTAAATAATAAGTAAATCGACATTAACCCTTTGATGCATAATATTTATTAAACATGTTTTTCATACTTTTTTCATTAATTTATGTGAAAATAAGTGAAAAATAATATATATTATGATTCTAATATGTGAACGCATGAATATATTTTATTGAATTGGCGCATAATTTTTATTAAACATATTTTTCATACTTTCATATAACATATTTTTCATACTTTTTTCATTCAATTACTATCGATTCTAAATTATTTAGTTTCTTAAAAAACACCTCTCAAAATCATAACTATAAAGAATATAACACGTGGCTTCATATAAATTATTAGTTCAGTGACGTCATTCAACGTTAATTTTACTTGCGCTTGCGTAGAATAATCAATTAAAAGTAAATGATTATTGAAGAAAGTAAATAAATTTTCATTTTTGGCTAAACAGAGCTGTAAGCTGGTGAACATTACTGTTATCATCTTTTAAATTTTAAAAGAATTATATTTAACTTTAGAAATTGCTAATTTGGTGACAAGTTTTCATTATAAAAAAAATCATAAAAGGCGATGGATAATTCCTTATTCTTGTTTATTTTTATAAACCTAAACAATCCAGAAAGGAAGTTCAATATTAAAAAAATATAGATCACAAATGGTTTTAAGTTTCAAGACTTTCTTTCATGTGTTTTGCGCCATTTTCATAACTACCATTAAAAACTAGTTAGGCAGCCTAACAAGCTAGCCTACCAGTCATGAATAATTGCATATTATTACCTAAAAAGCGCTATTTTCACTAACGAGCTTCTTTAAATAGCTTCTAAAGATAGAATTTCATTCTATAGAACAATTTGTAGATGGTATAGATCATTCTCAGAAAATGCTGATTTGCAGAATTGCTATAATATTGTCATAATAATCCGTTAAAATTCTGGAAAAACTCCTTCTATTATTCCTTCTCTCTGATCAAGCCTAAGTTGTTATACGTTTAAAATGATTCTGAAAAGAATAAATATCAATTTATTCAAGAACATTATGTATAATAAGTATCTTGTGTTATACATAACATTATTCTTGTTGCATAAAATTAAAACACTCATTTAACGGTTGAGTTCAACCCCAAAAGAAGAGGCCTGAAAATGTAACCCTAAAAATTAATAGAATCATCGATGATTACTTAAATATTTCCTTTATCGAAAGTTGTATTAAAAAAGTTTTTCTAGGGTATATTAAAATTAATTATGCAATTATAATTTCTGTAATTCTTAATATACAATCTTGTGATTCTTATTGTATGTAGCCTTATTTTTATTACATAATATTAAGATTTTTATTATGAGTAACAAAATTCTTATTATTCATACCCATGTTCTTACTATACAATCCTGTGTTCTTTCTATACAATCCTGTGATTTTTCTATACAATCCTGTGAATGTTATTGTATGTAACCTTATTCTTATTACATAAAATTATGATTCTTATTATACGTAACGAAATTCTTATTATACATAACGAATAAATTTTTTTTCCAACATGGATTTAATTATGTTTGGCTTTCATCTGCATGAAGCTAATTCTGTAAATTCATATTTTATCAGTTTTGACAATTTCAATTTTATATAACTCTGAAATTTAATTTTGTTTATTACATTGTTATAGATGACACTTTTGTTTCTTATTGTAAAGCTAAAAAGACATTTAAATTTAAAAATATACTAATTGGCAATTTAGTAAATTTATAAAAATTAGTTTTAGAATGCAAAAAAAAGAAGAAAAAGTCTTAAATCTTGCATTAAATCAATTGATTTTCTAATCTTGCAACTGACAATAATATGCATTTAAACATAGAAACTTGAGTAAGTTACGTAATTTTAACCAATCCTCTAGCTTATATGAAATAAAATTTAGTGATATTGGAGTTAGTATCTTGATAATTATTTTTGGAATGTATCGAAATATTTTAAAACTTTTATTACATATAGTGATTTTCTAATCTTACAACTGAGAAACCCATGTGTTTAAAAGATAGAAACTTGAATAAGTTACGTAATTTTAATCATAGCTTATATGAAATAAAAAGTGAAGTGATATTTGAGTTAGTATCTTAGTAATTATCTTAAGAATCCATAGAAAAACATTTTAAAACTTATATTACGCATAGTGATTTTCTAATTCTACTACTGACAATAGCATGTGTTTAAACATAGAACCTTGCGCGAGTTTTTCAGTTACATAATTTTGACTAATCCTCTAGCTTATTTGAAATAAACGCGAGGTGATATTGGAATTAGGCTTTTAGCACTGTTGTTAAGATAGATACGATGATAGAGCATTGGGGAAAAAATAATTTTACAGTTTGTTACATTGTATAGTTTATAAACCTCTTTGGTTGACCAAATAGGTTTATTAAATATGGTTGCCAGAACAACTATTTATACAGCTAGAATTACTCTTAAAGTAGGGTTAAAATATGATAACAGAAGAAAATTCATTCTCATTGTTTTAAATAAAACAAAGCATGATCGATAATTTTAATTATTACAATCCAATTTTTGAACGAATTCATTTAAATAGACATAACTTTATGTTACAATATAAAATTATTTTAAAATAGCCTATATTAGAGAAATTTGTAGAAAAAATTCTTATTTTTATTCAAAACTTTAACCATCAAATTTGGCATTCATTTGTATAAACATGCTTAAAAGGTTGAATCTTGAAATATTGCTCAATAATAAACAGTATAAAATCTAGCCAAAAATTAAAATATATACATTTCCGACTTAAAAATATCCAATTAAAATTTAAAAACAAAACAATTGCAACTGATATAGTTTTGGAATCATCAAAATGGCATTATACGGGAATAATTAAATTTAAAGTTGCAATTTTAATTAATTATTCCATTTTTTTCTTAGGCTTAAATATATATCCCCTTTCAGTTAATAAAAACCTTGAGATTTTATACCTTTCGTCTTTATTAAACATATTTCTTCATGGCAGTATTAAAAGTTAATAAAAGCCAATCACCTCGATTTATTATCCAGCGCCATAAACACGTATTACGAATTACAAAAACAAAATAATAAAATTTATTGAAAATTTTTAATACTCACTGATAAGATAGTGACAAGTGTTAAATTAAACTTAAAAGATAATAAGGAAAACATTTCTGTGCGGAAAAAAATTGATAGCACTTGCAAAATAACCTTAATTTGTTCTTAAATCACGGCTTTGCTATTTCAGCGACAACAGATTTCGTTAAGTTTACATACTATCTAGCCATTTTTTTTCGAACGTCATAATCTTTCAACTTTGGCATTTTTAATTAAAGAGCAAAGGAAAAAGTTAATGAAATAAATGAAGTGGTTGTAATTTGTGACATTTAATTCAACGGAAGCGTCGAGTCTGTTTTATTTTATATCTTTCCTTTTTTTGTAATGGTGTTTTTGATGAGTTTGTTTTTAATTAAATCTCTGTAGTTTTAATTGCGTTAACGCATGTTTCACTCTGTTGAAAGTTATAAATTCGGATTTGCAATCTTCATTTTTTTTATTTAATAATATTTTTAAATGAGACACAATATTGAATTTTATTGCCGAACGCTCCATCCATGTAGTAGATGTGAGACAGAAATATTTACGGACGTATTCAATAACGTTTTGAACCTAACTCAGAAGACCACAGAACAGGGTAAACTTTTCCTTGGCTTTTTGCGCGGAATTGAGTTGTATTTGTATTTCATGGATTGATAGCTAGGCAAATAACGAGATTATAAATTGTAATAATTTAATCTACAACGGATTAATTAATGCTTGTTTTTGTTAATTTGGCTTAGTAAGAACATATATTTCTCAAAATATACATAACAATATTTTACAAAATCTGCATTAGTTAGCCTGAGAACTGAAGTATGTTCTGAGAATAAATAATATGTAATAAAGTATGGTAAAAAATCTGAATATGGTAAAGTTTACCGTGTTTCTGGCTCGATTGGAAAACTAAAATTTCGGTAGTTTTTACCGAAACGCCTTTATAATGATTGTGATAAAATAAAAAATACAACGTGGTTTTATAATAAGCAATAAAATTTAGTAAATGTTGTGGTATTTTTAATTATGATGATGGTTAATGCATGGCATGGAAATCATTTATTCGGTTACTTTTACAGGGTGCGTAGCGTTTTTAAAAAGTACTTAAAGGTGCTTATTTTCGATTTTCGTTTTTTAAAAGCTCTTAAAGGTGCTTTTTTCATTATTGTGTTTTTAAAAAGTGCTTAATTTTCCTGTTTTCAAAATGAGATTTTTCCCTTTCAATGTTGATTTTCGCTACGATTTATGCAAAAAGACACAGTTCATATTGTTCTATTCAACGTTTTCACAATTAATTCAAACCCAATCAATCTATTTCGGCGTATTGTCAGTCCGTAGCGTATGAAAACGCCATTCCTTTTTCATGATTAAAAATTTCATGATTTTTGACAATTGTCAAAAACAATGCCAAAAGTTTTTTTTCCGGGTTAAAACAAGATAAAACCGTCAAAAATTGTCAAAAACTTTCCAACCTTTCCTAATTATGATATTTTTTTAAAGTGCTTAAAAATATTTTTTGAGTGCTTGAAAAGTGCTTAAAAGATGCTTATTTTTTGTTGAACAATTTGGCTACGCACCCTGTTTTACCTCTTAGTTTTGTATTTTTTAAATAAATGTGTGGTAATAGGAGCTATAATTTTGAAAACTAGAATTACCGATAAACTGTTACCACATGAGTGAAAAAATTACGAAATGAATGTTTTAAATATCGTATACTTTGTTTTTAGTAACCAGAATTATTGTTTATTTCTTTATTTTTATCAGAAAATTTATTATTATACAGTACGGTAATTTTACCATAATTTTTTTCTCCGTAAAAATAGTTTGCTTGAAAGTTTATGAATTAATTATAAATTGATAAACCAATTTTCGGCATCTTTTAGCGTTACCCCCCTTCTTTATATTGTGCTCCTTAAATATAGTGCTTTCTAAATCATTACATTTTATATTAAAAACAATGTTATATAGCAATATTTTTCTTTCATTACAGGTTTATCGCCGCTGGACCCTGCCTCCTGCAATTTACACCTAGGCCATTTAGATGGTACTGGTAATTCTCAATCTTCACCCCCACTATCATCTGGTGGTGGAGGGAGTCAGAGGACAAAGCGCATGCGCACATCTTTTAAACATCATCAATTAAGAACTATGAAATCCTATTTTGCCATCAATCAGAATCCAGATGCAAAAGATTTAAAACAATTAGCCCAGAAAACAGGTCTTTCCAAAAGAGTGCTTCAGGTAATTAATACATCTCAACTCCACTACCGTAAACCAGGGCAACGTTGCCAATTTTTTTTTCTTCCAATACCCTGATACTTGTTTGGAGGAGACAATCGTTCCCCTTACTGTTTTTCAAAAACAATATTTTTACTTGAATACGATGTCATCTATTTTATTATTTGTTTCAAGAAAAAAAAATCTAATTTTTAAAAATCATTAAAGTTATCTAGTTTACAGTTATTCCTATCAAATTTACTGATTTTTTTTAATATCCTTCTTTTCTCCTTCCTGATATGTTCTTGGATAAGACAATTGTGTTTCGAAATAGCAATAACAATATTAGTTTTAAAATACAGTAGAGAACCGATTATCCGGAACGATCGGGACTATCGCTATTCCGGATAACTGATTTTTCCGGTTTTCTGAATAGCTACAAAAAGCCGTTTTTTTAGTGTTAAACCCAACTAAAAAAAAAAAAAAAATATTTGGAAATAATCTTAAAAATAAGAAAAAACGATGAGGTAATACACTAATGACTATTTCTGAAATGATGGTAAGGTAAACATCTTTTAAAAAAGAAAGAAAAATCATATAATCTTATGAGGAAAAAAAAATTTTTTTTTAAAAATTGCGGGAAAATGTATCGAATTTCGTTCCGGTTTTTTGGTTTTCCGGTTTTCTGATTTCCGGATAACGGGTTCTGTACTGTAGAAGAAACAATTGCATTTTTTGTTTGTGTCAGCGAGTTAAAAAAAATCAAATTTCTTAAAAATGGCAAAGATACGCTGATTAGCTGTTACTTAAAATATTTTCACCAGTTTTAAAAATATGGTTTTACCGATTTGCCATTTTGATATGTTTTTGCATTATTTGCCCCAGGGAAGCAAAAATCACAATTTTAAAAGCCGGCAAATTGGCTCTAGCTAATAATTAGTTACTCAAAACAACTTTGTCCCCTTTTTCTTAATATAAGTATTAGCCTTTTGATGTGTTGTTCTAAGATGAGATAATTGTCTCTTCTATTGCTTCTTAAGAAGAAAAATATTTTTTTATGTCTTTCACAAAAAAAGCTGAAAGTTAAAAGCGAATTTTTATTAAATTGAATTGAAAGAAAGATTAATAAAAAATTCCAACGATTTTTCTGAAAAATGGAAATTTATCTAATGTATTTCTACACATATTCATGTTTGAAAATTTTTAAAGATTTACTTCTATAGTTTACACTGTAGAAAACTAATTCGTATGAGACTGAAAAAATTCAATCACGCGAATAATAAAGATATTTAAACATTATATATATAATACTAACTCACCTATCAAAACCATGGTTTCAGAGTGGTATTAGTTTTTCAGAAGAAAAAAATCAATTAAAATTCCAGAAAAAATATTTCTATTCTAATTTGGTGATGACGTTATATTTTGGTTGTTTTACTAGACACTACAGAATAAAAGAAATATCCAAAAACTAGTGTAAATGAAAAGTACCTTTATAATTTTCTTCGTTCTCTCAATTTTTGATGAACGACTTTTCATTTAAAAGAGAATAATTTTTGTTGTTTGCCTAAAAATTGCAAACCTGCACCAGAAAAAATAACAATAAAATATTTTTCTGTTTTTTTTTTAAATTTTTATATTTCATCCTATCCGTAATCTTGTAATTTTGCCAACCGTTTCTCGATTCTCATAGCAATAAATAAATAAATAAAAACACCACCACGACATATGGCATACGAATTTACTTCATTACATTTGAAAAGAAAAAACTTCAAAAGTTACAGTTTTAAGAAAAATAATTCTCCCGTTCAAAAGTTGACTAATTTTACCTGTAACTTTTAACCGCAGTTAGTCATAAATTCATCAGCAAAGGCATTTTTTTCTTCTTTTTTTGCGAAATGAAATTTTTTAAAAAAAAGAACAGAATTTGTTCTTGGGGTACATATATATTTCCAAGTTTTAAGTAGCTTTTAAAAAAAATTAAGTGGTCTTAGGATGGTGAATTTACGTAAACAAGGAACTTCAGAAAATGCAACTTAAGAATATATGTGTGTTTTCTCAAGTGGCTATTTGCATCGTTGTTTGCGGAAAGTTTATTTCAGTTTCTTACTTCTACGTTCGGTTTCTACTTTTAAATTGTCTGTTTTGTTAGTCGTTATTTGCGTTTATTGCTAACTCGTTCATAATTTGTGTCAAGAAAACGTACATGCGTCGTAGAAATAAAAATTAGTCATTTTCATTTAATAAATGGTAATTATCTTTTCAGAAACAAAAAGCAATGCTTAAGCACTGCATTGAATAGGAAATTAATCATTTTACATCACTTAATACAAATTATTATATTTTTAATAAATGCTGTTTTGATTATGATTTGGCCGAATTTATGAACATTCTTAAAATGCAACAAGCATGTGACACTCAATTCATAACAATCATAAAATGAAAATTAGCAAGTAGAAACATCAATTTTTTATTCCCTAATATTATTAAGTCTACACAGAAATATCATTAAAGATTCTACAATAATTTATTTTTATAAACATGAAGGCATAATAGGTGTAGATTAATTAATTTAAATACATGTGTATAATATTTCAAGTAATTTTCATTGGTGTAGTGATATTTAAATTGTTTGATTACTGTTGAATCATAGTACAGACGAGTGACTGTAGTATGTTATCAGCATAAACTATGATGTCTGAAACAGGATTACGTAATAACTGCCATGGAAATATATGGTTTAGTCACCATTGTATGATAAGTAAATAATCCCAAGAAACTGAAGCAGTAATACACTGCTGGACAATTGCTAAGGACGGATAACACTATCATCCATACCAACCTCAAAATGAAAGGAAGCAAAATGTTGAAAATTAGAATAAGTGCGGGATGTAGTAAGAAGAGGTATGCGTATGCAAATTTTTTTTTCCACGTCTGTTCATCACGTGATAGCGCTAATAAGAGCTTTAAAGGTTTTGACGCGTGTGGAGAGTTGTTGCTTCAAGTCAAAGTTTTACAGGAAAGATTTAGTTGACAAACTTGAAATTTTCGGCATGTCTTTCCGGTATCACTAAGATGATTTTAAGCATGACTGAATTATTGGAAAGATCGAAGAAAGGCGAAAAATAACAGATGTTGCCAGGGAGTTCGACATCGCTCAAAGCGTTGTTTCACGGCTGTGGAAATCATTTAAAACTACTGGAATGTGTAGTAGGCTGCACGGGGGAGGTCGTGTTAGAAGTACGACGCCTGCAGAAGACAGATACATCGTCCTATCAGAAAAAAGAAACAGGAGCACCACAGCTCAGCAGGTAACAAATCACTTTCTTGCTGCCACAGGAAAGCAGATTTCCCGAAAAACTGTTGCCAGACGTTTGAGGGGAGGAGGACTATACGCCCGCAGACCTGTTGTGTGTGTCCCATTGACCAGACAGCACCGTACGGCCCGTTTGCAATGGTGTCGTGAGCATCACAATTGGACTGAACAGGACTGGGCATGGGTACTATCCTCAGATGAGAGTAGGTTCAGTCTGTCATCGGATTGTAGACGCCTACTGATCTGGCTCGAGAGTAGTACTAGTTATTGTCCAGGAAAGTGACCGATATCCGACATGCATTGTCATGGTGTGGGCCCGCATCATTATCATTGGCCGCACGCGCCTACATGTGGTTGCGAATGGGACTATGACGGGCCAACGATACATTGATGAAGTTCTACATCCTCATATTCGTCTTTTCCGTGGTGCTGTCGGTGATCAATTTGTTTTTATGGACGACAACGCAACATGTCATCGAACACTCGCTGTTCAGGATTGTCTAGACAGCGAGGGTATTCAACGCCTCGTATGGCCATCACGTTTTCCAGATCTGAACCCCATTGAAAATGTTTGGGATGCTTTGGGGAGGCAATTTGCTGGTCGAAACTATCCTCCGATAAACAAGAACACCCTTATCCGTGCACTGATAGAGGAATGGGATAAATTGCCTCAGCAGCTGCTGGATAATGTTGTGCAAAGTATGATACGACGTATAGAATGTTGTATCACATTCCACGGTGGACATATCCCGTACTGACACCTTTCTTCAAGTTACCTGCTGACATTTAGGTGCGTTGTTCCATTTTTTCGTGCGCAGCATCAAATGAACATTTTTTTCTTTCAGGTGTTTCATAGCTTTTGTACTTTCCAGAACAATGAATATTCTTTATTCTAACATCTAAACAGTGTGGCAACTATATTTTATCCTACTAGGCCTCATGTCCCGCTTAATGTTATGCTACATTGCAAATTTGTGATCCGTCCTTAGCAATTGTCCAGCAGTGTATAATACTTGATTAAAAACTTCATTTGTTTCAATATACAAATTTAAAATAACAGTCAACATGTTTCAAAAGCACAAAAACAGGTGCCTATTTTCAGGACTTGTCAAGCGTAAATGAGAAGAAGCAAAAGTGATTTAAAGTATAAAACGTAAAGTTGGGAACCGAGGATGGAAAAATAAAAATGAGAAGGAAAATTTTTTTAAAAAAAAAATAAAAAAAAGAGAGAGAAAAATAAAAGATTGAGAGGAAAAGTTTTTCTTTTTTTCTCTCTCTCTCTCTCTCTCTCTCGGCTACCGTGTTTTTTTTTTTTTTTTTTTTTTGTTTTTTTTTTCAGTTTTGTTTCTCACAATTATTTTTTCGTTAATAATTTTACGGTTTGTACTTCAAATCACTTTTGTCTCTTCTCATTCACGTCTGGCAAGTCTTGAATATGAGCGCCTGTTTTCGAGCTCTTGAAACATGTCAACTGTTATTTCTAATTTGTATATTTTTAAAGCGACTACAGTCTTTAATCAAATTGCGATTACAGCAAATTTTCTTGGCATTTTACATGGTACAAAATAACGACACTTTGTGAAATAGCTTAAATGCTTTTGTCCTCTTTGTTTTACTATCTATATATTTAATATTCTATCTATTTTGTTTCATATCCTAATAATCCTAATTCTCCTTAATAACATAATCCTAATTTTTCTTCATCTTTTGTTTGTGTGTCAGACATAATTTTTTTAACCATCCAATTTTATTACATTGAATTAGAGATATCGTAAGTTATTCCTAATTATAATGGTAAAGATTATTACCGCATAAATAGCATATATGATATCATTTTATGTTAATTAGGTTCGATTTCAACATTAGAGGTGACAGTTTTAACTTAGGTGGGAACAGCACACCCTTACACTTTAGGTTAATTATTTTGTTAATCCGGTTTAATTAGCTAATAAATGTAAAATTTTATCAATATAATCTAATTTAAATCAGATTTTTTTTAATAGCCAGGCATCCCCTTATGTTTATATAGAAACTATTTTTATAAATCAATATTATACATAATTTCTTTCAACAATTTTTCAATCCGAATAAAACTTTTACACCAGCCGGTAATTTCTAACAAAATGAAGAAGAAAAATTCATGCTAACTTTACAAATCAACATTTGACGTTCTATTGAAAGAACATCTTAATCTTGAGGATTAATCTTGCCTCACCAAATCCTGGGAACAGTTGGCATGAATTTATGATATCATATTTTCTTCTATAACAAGCCACAAAACCCAGTGTGAAAACACTTGAGGATATTTAGCGCCAAGATACATGAAGTATTCTGAAATATACGATCGGATATCTAAGAAGAACAGAAAAGAAAAAGGAACGTTATATTCCGCCATAACTCTCGAAACGGAGGGAGCCATTTGGATTTCGTCCAAGTTATGTCTTCCGTTTCTTCGAAGACACCCTCTTGGTTCTTCCGAAGATTTGCGACCCGAAGAGAAGAGCTGCTGAATTTCATACGTCATTTTTACCATGTAGTAAATCTCGCCAACTGAGCCATGCATCCTGCCGAAGAGCACTCACAAAATAATCATCTTTTTCAAAAGTTGTATAATTTTTTTTAAAAAGATGTTACTCGATGCAACAGACTTTGTTGCTCGAAAGAGTAGGGTTGATAAAATAACAGGAAGGAAATTTTTGTTCTGAAGAATTTTCTATTCATGCGAAGCGAATTAGTAACCGAATTTTTAAAGTAAAATGGTATCTTTATTAAGGACGTATTTAAACAATTATCTAATTTTAGGAAAGATAAAAACGTTGTGATTTAATATATTCTTTCTTATAAAATAATTAATTTTTAATGCCAGTCTTTAAGCAACTTAAACCACAATGGTCTATTTTTGCTATCGACATTACTTTCTTTCTTTCTTTTTTTCTTTTCTTTTGCTTGTTAGTTTGCACACGTTGTTTGTTATTCTACTATAATTATTCATTAGTAGTAATAAATTACCATTTGTTTCTTGGAAAGCCATTTTTTTTCTTGTAACGTATTGTAATTTAGCTTCGACTGACTAACTACTACGTAATTTAACAAACTCTTTAAAATAAAATATTTTTAATAATCTATGATGCAAAGTTTAATACATAAATTTAGCGGCTATATTTCAATTATTCTCTTTCTTCTTGTTTTTTTTTTTTTTTTTTTTTTTTTTAAATATAAAATCATTGCAAATGAAGAAAAAATTCAAGTTGTTCAATAACTGAAAGGTCGTAAATGATCTACAAATTTTTATCATTTATATTCAGAATTTGCGCTTTAATTAATGATCTGAATCAAAATATCGAAGGCGCAATGTGAGTTTTCTGAATTTATTAATTTACAACAATTGAACTGAAACTTCTAGAGTATTTTCATATGCAATAAGTAACATTTGGAAATGTAGTATAACAGCTCATGTCATTACTTAATCACGCGAGAACACTCTACGATGTTTAGGAATAACTTCTTAACGAGAGGGACCATACTGCTGATATTTTATCTCAGTTGCTTAGTAACCAAAAAGAAAAACTTGGAATTCACAGGAAAAAATCAAAGAATTTCATCAAATTCTTCTCAGTTGCGTAACAACAGAGAGGAGAAAACTTTTCACTTAAACAACACAGAGTGTTATCCCTTGTGAGAGTTAAGACGTCTTCTGTTATCCCATCTGTTTTATCCTATCTGTATTATATCTGTTCCATTCTATCTGCATTATATATGTTTTATCCTATATGTATTACATCTGTTCTATCCTATCTGTATCATATCTCTTCTATCCTGACTGTATAATATCTGTTTTATCCTACCTGTATTATATCTGTTCTATCTACAATATATATGTTCCCTCCTATCTATATTATATTTGAAGAAACGTAGAACTATCCCTATTATTAGCCTCTTATTAGTACTTGTATCTAATTTGTTATCGTTTTCATGTTCTGATTAGTTTTGCTTTTATTTTAGGTATGGTTCCAAAACGCTCGGGCGAAATGGAGACGGAACAACAACAAACAACCAGATTCTGTTTCTGGTATGATTACCAGCGAACAGCCGTCCACCCCTCAGTTGCTCCAGGGCGGCCACATGGGGGGAGGGATCTGTAGCCCCGGAGCTACCAGTTCCTATTCCGAGCCCAGTCCAGTGCATTCCTGTGGTGGTGTCGCTTCAGATGGCTCCCTGTCCACCCACGTGGGGCCTGGAGCATCCATGGACTTTGACAGTAGTGATCCTATGACCCCACTGGTCAGTCACCAAGGACTTAATCCAGGATCTGTCCATAATGGAGATAATGTCTCTTTCCATGTCACATCCTTCCATGAACTGTTCTGATAGAACAATTTCAACAAAAAACTCTCATGAATATTCCTAAAGTCGATCATGCCCATGCATTTTTTTAAAAGATCCATCAGCAACATCTTGGACTCTTTCGATTGCACGTATAAGTTTGGAATTGAACAAAATAGTAATTTTTTTGGTTAATGTATTAATATTACCATCTTAATATTATATATTGCATTGCATAAACAATATTATGTGTCTATTATATTATTAACACTTCGCTTACGGCGCTTAGTATGATGAAGCCCGTCATTCTGGTCCACCTGTGTTACCAGCCGTAAGCAAATGGTTAATATTATTTTGAAATTTAAACTTATTCAAGGGTCTCAGGTAAACGTTTCAGAATTTCTAGGTGGGGTTGAGGGTATCCTGAAGACTCGAAGTATCAAGCAATGCTGGGTCGGTAATACTTTCCTGCAGCGGTGATGTGCATAAGAATAAAGGAAAAATCACCGTACTTGAATATTTGTTTTAATAATAAATGTGCAAACGCGAAAGGAATACGGACCAAAGAAAGTGTTCGAAGTTGCAATTCAGATCTCATATCTACGGAACATGGAATTCCTGAATATTCTGTGTCCTTGTGCGAAATGACGATTCAGTGAAGGAACGATCGAAATTTTCTTGCAACATCATCTGCCTTTTTAGGAAAGCCTTTCTGACCTTGCATCTCTGCGATTTTAAGTTGATAAGATGCACCTTGCCTCTCTTAGAAATTCTGAAACATTTAGCTGAGACACGTTGCATAATAATATAGTTTCTTTTTTTTTTCAAATATGTTTTTATATCAACAAGATATACAACAAGGAAGCCATATTTTGCTGTTAAAATAAACAGTTTGTTTTCTAACATCGTTCTTGTTGAGTAAGGTGCTCTTCAATTACCCCTTTAATATTTACTTTTAGAATCCGTGCAAAATATTAGATGAAAAATTTTGTCCATTAGAAGACAAACATTAATATTCTCGCTTGTCTTAATGATGATTTGTTACATTTTCATAACATTTCTTTTTTCTTCCTCAAATATTAATTTCTGACCTCATTTGTGCCTGTAATTTTTACTTTATTTTTGAAAAAGTTTCATGATATTATTATACATTAACAGTTGCGAAAACGAAACACCCAGTACATTTTTGATTCAACGCCGATAACAAGTTAATTACTTTTTAAATGGAAGAACAGCAAGGATAGCAAAACTCATATTTTTTAAACTACAAATAAATCTACTAGCTCAAAATCAATATTATCTAATAGAAAACTTTCATTGAAACTTGACACTTATTAATAATTGTTGAAGAAATCTCGATTTTTAAAATTAATTATTAAAATCGTTTATCGGTTTCATAAAATAAGTATGAATTAAATGTTTCAAAACTCTCCTTTTCTCATAATAATTATTTGAGACACCATATTGCAGATTTAATTATTTTATTTATTTTATTTAATAATAAGAATTATTGTTAAAAGTGAAGTGTGGAGAATAACCATTATCATCACATTATTTTTTGTTCGAATTTCCTTATAATTCATTTAAACTTTATATATTGAAATTTAATGGGAATATCTAATTTATCTTGTTTCCGGGAGAAAAAAATCTTTTTAAAAAAGTTTATTGTTGAAGCTTAACTCTAAACCAAACGTGTTTTTTTGGTTATGTAAACCATTTTCACTCGATTAACTTTCTTAACTAAGATAACAATTTAAATGGTTTTGATAAAGCTTAAAATTTACTTTGAGTTGTGTAAATTGAGACGTTCAATTCGAATATCAACTTAGTTAATGTTTAGAATTTTTAAAGAAAATATCTCTAATCTAGACACAACAATGTTTGTGCTTTTAAATCTTTATTTGTACAATCGTGAGTTTTTTTATAGCATGGTTTTAATAGTCAATTTTAACTAAATTTTGACTTGTTAGTATAATACAAAGAAAAAGTAAATGTTAGTTTTAAAAAAATCTCTGGCAGTCATCTTCTAAATTGTAGAATGACTTAATTTTTTTAAATAGCTATAAGGAAGTTGTTTATTTATATATATTTTTTAGCTTATAATTCAGTATCTGAATCTACTTCTTTTTGATACTTAGTAAGAATTGTATAAAAACAATTAAAAAATGATAAAAATATTTAAATTATTAAAATTATTTAAATCATTAAAATCATTCAGAGAAGTTGAGAAAAAGAATTTGCGAGCAAAGAATACTGAAAAAGACTAGTTATGAGAAAGAAAAAGGCAGAGATTTGATTTGCTTATTATCTAAATAAAAATTTTTAATTGTAGTCTAACTCAATGTCTTATGAAAAAATATTAGTGCAGCAATTCTTAAAAATGATATTTTATTGTTTATAATCATGAAAATCGTAGCGTAAAATAAATCTCATAAGCTATTTTACATTTATAACAACTTTTAACTTATTATAATAAGATAAGCTTTATTACAGTATTCCAGTTATTGAAATAAATTTGAAGATTTAAAATATTTGTTGGAATATTGTATAATATTTTAAGAAATAATTTTTAAATTCCTCTTAAAACAAATTAATTTATCTTATAAATTCTTTTATTCTTTCATTTTCGTTCCATTTTAATCAAATTCCTACTGTAGAACTAACAACGTTATTCACATCAAATTTGAGATTTTCATTTTGAAAGATTATATTTCTTTCAAATCATTAAATTTCTTTTATTTTATGCGTTCGTTAATCTTATTTCATTGCTTAAATAAATGCGATTTTAAAACAAATTGTAACGAGGATTAAACATATAAATTTTATTACTTATTACGAACCCAAATATAAAAGCAATTTTTTAAAATCTTATTTATATTTTATCAGCCTTTTTCAAATTTATTTTTGAATAAATCGATTCCATGTTTATTAAATAATCTTAATCAGTTATAAATCAAATTCAGAAATGTTAATTTGCATAATTCAATTTGTGTGAATACGTTAATCCTAATTAGATTAAGTATTTGTTGAGTTAATTTGTTCATTCCGAAGATCTAAAGCTGCTTATTTTAATCTATTCTTAGCAAGTTTTTTTTAAACTTATTATCACGAAAAATCGGATGGAATTTAAACCATTTTTATGCAGCTGTCAAGTATCAATAGAAAGTAAAGTCAACACACGTGTCAGAAATGTATTTTTTGAAACTTCTTCGTTCATATGTTGAAATTTACTTGAAAGAACCTAAATTATATATATTTTTAAAATATTTTTATTTTAATTTTACAGACAGTTATTCCTACATCTCTTTTAAATTAAAACTGCAAACATTTCCTTTTGTTTTGCAATATTACTGCAAACATTACTTTTTGCATTTGATATTATTTTCTAAATCACATGAAAATTCTCTGTGAGATTTTAGGAAAATTTCAGTATTTTAGGAAGATTTTTATTTATAATGGTTTGCTGATTATTTATTTCACTCCTGCAGCTAGAGCTGTAAATTTATGAAATTTTAAGAATTTGTTAATTTTTAAAAATTTTTAAACCAAGTTTTTCTAAAGACAAAGAATAATGCTTAAAGGTCTATATATAAAGTATTATACCAACATTATTAATTCTCAAAAAAAAGCAAGTAAATAATTTAAATGTTGAAGTACCTTATGAAAAGAATTCGTATGAATGAAAAATTCTCTCTTTGTGTCCAAAATTATATATTTGTCAAGAATTAATAATAATAAATCCCCAAAATACTAGTGTGTTTTGACTATGTTAGTGCCGTGCGCAGTTTCTAAATCATTCTTTATAAAGCCAAATTGTTAATTCTTTGAATTATACAAATTCTAATTTTATTATTTGGGAATAAATAGTAATTCTGTCCAAAAATAGCTTTAAGTTACGCAAACTATTATTTTTTACATCAAGATAGATCAAATATTTAATTGTATAGCATGCTTTTTCCCTTTCTTTCAAATATCATGTCTTTTGAAACTGTTTCTCCAGTATTTTTTTTTCTTAGCTCACATTCGTTTAATGGCACTCATACGTGACATTTGTGTAAGGTACTAAAAGCAAAATAAAAACTAAACAAGTTGATGGAGTCTTCTAAATAAGTGTGTTTGGGCAAAGCGACACAATTCATAAATGTAAATACCAGTTCAATAACTAATAAAAAAAGTTTGGTTTTTGCGGTAATGCTCTTCTTTTCGAAGAGAATTTTCGATTATTTGTATAGAACATCTGACGCTACACTTTCATCGACAATGCATATCTGTTTTTGTGTATATAATTTTTTTCTCTTGTTGTGTTGCTGATCACATTGCATTCATACATATTTTATATAGAAATAAATACTCACTGATACGCATTCTGGTGAATTGCCGGTTGTAATAAATTCATGGTTACACAGTAAACGATGAAATGCATCGTTTTTGTTTATTGTACAGTTTTATTGGGCATAAATAAAATTTCATTGTATTTTCATGTAATTGATGCCTCTGCCTTTTCATTTCTTTAAGAAACTACACCTTGTTGTTTAATCTTAAATATTCTTGAAATACATAAAGGAAATGACGAATTACAGAGAAGTTGAATTACGTGTAATTTTGACCATAAAAGGAGAAAAAATACTCCTACATTGAGAAAAAAAGTATGGTCAAAACTACTTGAATATGGTTACTGTGTTTCTTGCTTTGTGCAAACACCAAAAAAAGGTAATTTTTACCGAATCACTTAGGTAATGACTTTTTGGTAAAATTAACAAAAAAATATGGTTTTTATTACCATGCTCTTTGGTAGTAAATGCTGTAAAATTAGGAAATTTTAATCAAATGGCTGTAATGTTAGCAATGCTAGTTTGAAGTGACTCAAAAATGTAGGGCCGAGGTTGCCCAGTGGTTAGAGAATTAGACTCCGGTCCGGAGGAGATGGGGTTCGATCCTAGACTCGGCTACGATCCACCGAGTACATGCGAAATACGTGTTTGGACAATCTGTGGAATTGAAAGCTCTGTGGTCAATCGCTGATCAGTACTGCTGGTACAGGGATCTGGAAAAAATTTCCTTCCTCTTCAGATCTATGTATAAATTGAGGAAAGAGCCTCACAAATTGTAATGGCATGCGTTCGAATATTCACAAGGGATGCTTCTCAGACCGTCGCCAACAGCCCAATCTGCAGCTTTAGTATGACGAGAACTACCGACCCGACACAAAAATGTTTAATTTTGATAACCTCTATTTTATTTAGCAAACGATTGTTAACTTAGTTTCTCGCCTGTTCTTTCTTTTTTTTTCTTTTTTTTTAAGCTGCAAATGAACATCTACCACCATTTAAAACTATACAAAACGTGCGCATTTGTAGATGTACAAATGCCTGAACAGGGCTAAACTAAACCAGAAGCTTAACGGTTAAGCATCAGGGCTGTCCCAACATCTTAAAATGGAAGCAGGGTCCATCGCAACCCTGGGTACTTCGATTTATTTATTTGTTGTAACGCACACACAGCACTAAGATATTAAACCCACAACCTCTATTCTTCAGTGAGCTCGGCAGAAGGACAACACCTCTCGGCAATGGAAACCCTAATAAATGACTGTTTTATTCAAACCTCAACACGCAGCATTGTTCTTCCGCTAACCACTCTGAAGCGTATATGTAGTGGGCTCAAATCCCACCATAACATACGATTTATATTCTTGCTGGCTTTCACAAAATTGTGCTAGCTGTTTTTCAGACTGAAAAGAGTAAAGCCGCACTTTGCATTTACAAAGAAACCAACATATGTACGTAAATAAATGAATAAATCCCACTATCTCATAAAAGATGGTTGTAGTTGTTTATTTACGTTGCACTAAAGCTTTCACAATGGGCTATTGGCGATGATCTGGGATACATCCCTGAGGATAATCCGATGACATGCCATCACAATTTTGATCCTCTGTAGAGTGATGACTCCCCCGCTTTGATAGTCCAAAGATCCAGAAAAGATGGATAAAACAGTCAGACCATGGTATGATATTTCTGAGTTTAGATTCTTTAAAACACTTTAATTAATCATTTGAAGCCATCATCCTTGTTTCTTTAACCCTTGTTATAATTGAGAAATTACATTCAAATAAGAAATAACTAACAGTCATATAAGTCTTGCCAACATTTAAATAAACAGCCATTTTAAATAAACAGTAGAGGCGTAAACAGATTAGCACTCTTCTATTTGGTAAGAGCCAAAAGCATCAAGTTAAAATTATCAAATAAATGGTGAAATGATTGGTAGTTCTGGAGATCATTTTGGTGATTTTATTGTGATACTTCAGAGCATGGTATAGAAACTATTTATTTTGTTACATTTGCTTTTGAGATTTGTATTTGTTACTAAGTGTATTATAGTAAGAACTATAATTTTGAAAATCAGAATTTTCAGTAAATCGCAGCAGCGAACGGTGAGATTTCCATATGAATGGTTTAAATACAGTATATTTTGGTTTAATTCTTAAAATTGTGGTTTCTTTCACCAAAAATGTCTCAACTATACAAGTAAACTTTATTTAGTCAGAATTTGTTTTTTCTCTATGCAATTTCAAACAATATGATAAATTGTGAACTCACTGAGAAAATGTACTTTAGTTGAATAGGCATATATTTTGTTTAACGAAACACCGTTATAACTCTTGATCTATAATGTGTTCAGTTGTTGTTGTTGTTGTAGTTCATTCACGTCGCACTAGAGCTGCACAATGGGCTATTGGCGACGCTATAATGTGTTCAGAGGATATTTTATTTTATTTTATAACCGTCGCTGAACGGCAGACTCAATTTTGGGTTTACGACTACTGAAGTTCAACTCCGTAGCCTTGTAATTTTGAACCAATCCAGAAGACAAAGAAACTTCTGGATCAGTACCCCCCAGAGGTATGATTTGTTATGGGAACATGGAGGACATTGAGACTCAGATTTAACGTGCATCAGTCACCATTTTACTACACGGGCGAGTTTTCGGTCGGCGGGGATCGAACCCACAACCTCTTGTGGCATGAAACGAACTTTCTTCGATAGATATTTTTTTTAGTTAGATGCTTGACCCTCACAATATAAGTACCTCGAGACGTAGTAACTCAGGGGATAGAGCACTTGCCACCCAATGAGGTAACCCGGGTTCGAATCCCAGCGATGGCTGGTCAAAACGAGTTCCTCCCTCGGCTCTCACTGACCACAGCGTTGACATAAAATATCCTCAGTGGTACACGAATTATGGGTTAGATTCCCCTCGTTATCACACTAACCGTGGGAGGTTTTCGTGTTTTCCTTCTTCATATAACACACAAGCGGATAAGTTTCATCAAAAAGATCTCCACGAAAGCAAATTTCTCCCAATTAGTAATAGTCTCCAAATTAGTTGAACATTAGTAGTCGTAAACTCAGACAATTGGATAGGCTGTTCAACGCCAGCTATAAAATAAAATAAAATATAATTACTGCAATCTGAATCAGAAAAATATCTCAATAAGAGCACGGTCGAATGTTTGGGAACTTTAATGTTAATTTCCCTTTATACGTATCTCTTAAACTGTAAAATAATTAAGTAATTTGATCAATTCTACTGTAATTACAATCATACTGCAATTATAAAACTTATTCTTGTACTTCTAATAACGTTTTTATTGTGCGAATAAAATTGGAAAAATTGCATTTCTTAACTTGTTTCTTTTGAGAAATGCAACAATTTTAAAGCAACGACGTTTTTTATCACTGTCAAAACTGTCCGAGCATTAATAAAAGACAATTAAATTAAGAAAGCTTAAGTATTTGAAATAAAATGGCTAGTTTCGTCTGTTACTTGGAGGCAGATCTTCAAAAATAACATGTTCTTTTCAGAAGAGATACATATTAATGTTGCACAAAATACTAGCCATCCTTAGGTAAAACGTATGAGCTCCTATGGTAAACTTAGAAACTTTAAAAAGATCAAAGCCATTGTTAAAAAAATTGAAGTGTTATATAAAACGCAATCGAACAGCAAGTTCCATCTCTTACCTTGTTGGAAGTATATGTTGCATCCGAAATACAATATTGTTACTTGTAAAGGACTTAATCCATTGCACAGAATATTAACCATTTCTTGCCATATCTTCAGAGCTCCTCTGGTCAAGTTCTAAACTTTAGAAAGAAAAATAATATGATGATAAAATTAAACTATTTAAAATACAATCGAATAGCAAGTTATGTCTGTTACTTAGTATTGTAAATTTAAATGTAACATCGGGACTAATACAATATTGTTACTTGTAACGGATTCAATCCACTACACAGAATATTAACCATCCCAAACTAAAACTGCAGAGCCCCTCTGGTGAAGTTTAAAACTTTGGAAAGAAAAAGAAGACTATGATAAAATTAAACTATTTAAAATACAATCGAATAGCAAGTTAATTCTGTTACTTAGTATTGTAAATTTAAGCGTAACTTCAGGACTAATACATTATTGTTACTTGCAACAGATTTTACCTATTACGCAAATATTAACCATCCCAAACTAAAACTGCAGAGCTCCTCTGGTCAAGTTCAAAACTTTAAAAAGAAGACAATGATAAAAATTAAACTATTTAAAATGCAATCGAAAAGCTAGTTACGTCTGTTACGTAGTATTGTAAATTTAAATGTAACATCGGGACTAATACTGTAACAGATTCGAAATGGTGATTACACAGAATATTTACCATTCTTTAGCACAGCTAAATAGTTGAGCTGGTAAACTTTTAAAGAAACTTTAAAAAAGAAAGAGAGAGGAGTTAAATAAAGAAAAACAACAGAGTACTTTATAACCGTAACTGTTGATGCCAAGTCTCCAGTTTGAAGTGAAAAGGGAGGACAATTTGTCAGGACAGTTTCTCCAGTAGAAAGATACAAAATGCCAATGGAACTTGGCACTGTTCTAGAGCTTCTTTCCGAACATTTCTCAAACTCGACTGTTTGTGCTTGAACGAAAAAAACAAAACTAGCTTGCTTTGACAACTTTTTCCCCTGCTTAATTTGACGAGATAAAAACCAAAACTGTTATTTTAAATTCAAAACTAACTGACAACACTTTCAAGGTATCTTGAAATAATTTCATTTTGATTATATTTCTTATAAATAGGACAGTCTCGAGCTGGAAAAAAACTGGGAGATGTATGAAAATTTGACGATCCCTCATAGACGTTAATATATTTTTTGGCGGCCCAAAACTGGAATAATGTAGGCGAGAAGAGGCTAATTTAGATAGACATTGGGCTAGAGTAGACATCTTGAATCACTTTTTTATTTACGAGTCCAGTTTCCTCTGTGAGATATCGTCTGATCGGTAACATTAACAGTTCAAAAGCCCAGTACAGTTTTTAACTCCAGCGCAGTATTTAGATTTCAGTGCAGTACTGGGTACAATTCTAAAGCCCAGATCTTTTAATTTCTCAATTCCTTTTTTTTTTTAAATTCCTCACGGCAAGATGGTATGCATAGTTTAAAATTATGACTTTCCGTCAAATATAAGGTACTTGTCTGTTTTTGTTCTATTTTTCTAGGTCTAAGGAACTTCGAAAAATACAATTAAGTCTGCTTTTCAAAAGCTCCGTCACCATATAAAATACTTTTTTGCCAATAATATGCTGTGTTCATAACTGCTGAGAGTTTTCAATAGTTATTCATGAATTTTAGATCAAGCCTATCTATAGCCAGAGCTTTCTGTGTTTATTCTGAAACTAAAGCAAAACATCAATATGACAAAAAACCACACTTTTGTGAAAATGAAAACAGTTGATGATCTAATTTTTTAATACTTAAAAACTTAACCTAATGCTTCATTAACTGAGCTCATAAGAATTTGTAAAAACTAAGAATAAGGCAGTGATTTTGATCATTTTCATCTAGATGGAAAAATGTCGCCAAATTGGCAATAAAAGTTCAAAAAAAGTTTAACTTTTAAATTAATTATCTTATTTTTCCGTTCTAAAAGATCAAATAATTCTTCACGGCAAAATGATGTGTATAGTTTAAAATTATAGCTTTGTTTCAAGCGCTTAAACTGTGGCTTTTTTATTTTCCTTGGTGAAACATATTCGAAAAACCACATTAATGTCAAAACATTTTTGCACACAGTTACATGAATCGTTTATGTAATATGGTATAGATATTTTACAATTGTTTACCTTTTTTTGTCACTTTTTCCTCAAACATAATGTGTCGCTGACTGATAGCGATAGGTTCTTTTAATTTAATAGTCGCTTTTCGCAAACTCTATTTTTGCCTAAATTAAATAATGTATAGATATATTTTTTTAAAAAAATTCTTATCAGAAATAATCTGCGGCTTAAAGCAGTAATTTATTTCTAATATGAATCAATTCAACAAAAAAATTAACATAAATTTAGTTAAACATACTGATTTTAAAGATCTTTCCTTAAAAATATTTGAGGAGTCAAAATACATTACAACTTTGAAGTTATGTGAATCTTTAAAGAACTCTTTTTCTTACATGAATCTTTCCACCACAAATTGATGCATTTTGAAACATCAAAATTTTAAATGGAAGCATTGTATTTCATAATGAAAATTGTGTTTTCCAAAGTCTCTTTCTGCATTGATGTAATTTTATCATTAAACGATTCCCCTTCTCCCCCCCCCCAAAAAAAAATGGTGCGGAAAAGTGACCAGTTGCTTACTTAATTTAGGTCACCATTTTTCATTTATTTTATTACTTATTTTTATTCGTCATTTGGCGAGAGACGAGTGGTAATTTTCAGGTCTTAAATTTACATGGCAGTACTACACAACACTGCGAAATCATGCAAACCAACACAATGAACAAAGCTAAAATAGTTGAGCTCTTATTTTGACCTTCCCGGTGACTTTACGTTATTATATTATATTATTTCATTTTTTAACCGAAGTTAAAAAGACGACCCAAATCTGAGTTTACTACCACCAATGTCCAACTCCGTAGCCTTGAAGTTTTGAACCCGACCCAGAAGTAAAGAGAACTGGATCAAGCAGTGGGTCAAACCAACACCTCCTAGAAGTATGAAGGCCTCAGCACGGATCAATTTAGTAGTCCGATGTGACGAAGTTAACTGCGCAGTTGATGAAAAATAAGAAAGATGTCATTACGTTCGGGGTACTAAGCTGCGCAGTGGTTGAAAATACGGCGTATGTCATTACGTTTGGACTACTAAGGGATATTTATGGTAACCCGTGCAGAGGCCTACTCTTTTCTAGGAGGTGTTGGTCAAACTAGCCTTCGAGGAGGACTTTTTTTGATGCAACTAACCCACATTTGCGTTACATGGAGAGGAAAACCATGAAAACCTCCTATGGTTTGCTCAATTGCAAGGAGACTCTAACCCATGATCCATCTACCACCGAGGATATTTTAAATCAGCACTGTGGTCGTTGCGAGACGGGAACAGAATTCATACCAACCAGCCACAGCTGGGATTCGAACCTAACTTCATTGGGAGGCGAACTCTCTATTCGCTGAGCCATACGTTGTTATCTTAAGTAAAACATGCGTTTAGTAATTTTACACATTAAGTACGTGGATTACTTTTCTATTTCAATAGGGTATAATATAGCCTACGTCACAGGTTGTGTTGTTCCTACTAAATTTAACCCATGAACGGCATTTTCTGCGAGCCACAAATAAACAAACGAAGTGTTTGATCGTTTAAATAGCTGCTCGCCAGATTTTATTGCATTATAAAGAATAGTAATTGAGACTAAATACAACTAAATAAACAACAACAACTAAAACAAATAACAACAATTACTAATAACAATAACTAAATAAACAACAACTAAATTCCATTCGTTTAGCATTGCGTCATATGTTGTTCCTACTAAATCGTAGTTATGTTTTTTTCATATTATACCCAATTAACGCTTACTTCTCTATTTCAATTAACGCTTTTTACCAAAATTAGTTAAGCATCAATGTAGTCAAAAAGGATACATGGCGATTTTTTACTTCCCCTTTAAAAGAATAAGTACCATTTTTTTTTTTTTTTTTTTGAAGTTATACTTCTTATGCGACTTCCAACAAGGTTGCGTTAAACGTTTAACGCTACATTTTTTATTGGTCGGGAAATCACGTGGTAGGATCCAGTTTTCCCTCATTCATTTCCACATTGTTTTGGTTCTCACTAGCATAAAAATAATAAAAGTATTGTTTTTCTATAAATATTTTTTTAGTTTGATTTGATACACATACAATTGGGTATAATATGAAAAAAATACAACTACTTCGATTTAGTAGGAACAACATATGACGCAATGCTAAACGAAAGGAATTTAGTTGTTGTTTATTTAGTTATTGTTATTAGTAGTTGTTGTTATTTGTTTTAGTTGTTGTTGTTTATTTAGTTGTATTTAGTTTCAATAACTTTTCTTTATAATGCAATAGAATCTGGCGAGCAGCTATTTAAACGATCGAACACTTCGTTTGTTTATTTGTGGCTTGAAGTTAGACTCGCAGAAAATGCCGTTCATGGGTTAAATTTAGTAGGAACAACACAACCTGTGACGTAGGCTATATTATACCCAATTGGGTATAATATTAAAAATAAAAAAAAACTACTTCCACTTAGTAGGAATAGCATTTACCTTGACGCAATGCTAAATTCTATGCCACTATCCACATAAATGCCACTATCCACATAAATCAATTATTAATCAAAAATCGAATATCAATTACTTTTTTTTATAATGCAATAGAATCTGGCGAGCAGCTATTTAAACGATCGAACACTTCGTTTGTTTATTTGTGGCTTGAAGTTAGGCTCGTAGAAAATGCCGTTCATGGGTTAAATTTAGTAGGAACAACACAACCTGTGACGTAGGCTATATTATACCCAATTAGACAGGCCGACATATCATCTATTTTTGGAGCAAAGAGCTAACATAAGCACAATACTAACATAACGTTAACTTGCGAACTTGCTTGCTCCAATATTGCTTGATAGGTCAGCTCTGATAGTATAGGAGCCTTAGTGAATATCAATTGATTGTTAGGTTTTCTCTTTTGAAATTACATTATGACGCATTCACATACATTATTAATGCAAATACATTTTCCATGGCGAGACGATGAGGCAACCACAAGCACTTCCACTGGTTCAGGAGGTCCACGATGGGAAAATGCACAATAATACCGTTATTACAGAGCACGGAAGAGAGCGGAGCATAAAAAAGAGTCGTTGAATAGAACTAGTGATCCTTCTACGACTGTTGATTCTTCTACAATTAACGCTGCAGGTTGCGAAGTTTAACTTCTTCCACGCGGAGGGACTCCACGCACTATTTTTTTTATATCATTCAGCGTGAAAAAAAAAAGGAAATTAACAATAAAAAAACTAAACTTTCTATTGCACGTAATTTCTCTTGCCTAAATTATCGAGAACCTATGTTTTGATAGAGGCTTAATAAGCAAAGCTTTTCTATAGCGAATATATATTTTTTTAATCCATTAAATTAAAGGGTACTTTAATGGATTAAAAAAATCTAAATTCGTTAAAGAAAAGCTTTGTTTATTCAGAGAATGTATGATTTCGTGTCTGATTTCTAAACTAAGAGTATCGTCTGCACAATTCAATGAAATTATTTAGTTCGAACCATATTAGTATGACTGCATCTTAATACGTGACAATCTGGTCACTAAATCGAAAACTATCTTGTTATATTTTGCGAACCATACAATGTGCAAAATAAAAAAGCGAACACACTGAATATATTTTTATCTAATTATCGAATTTTTCACTTACTAGGACTCTATCAATGGTTGAAGGGTTTTATCTTAGATTTGTCAATCACTTTGTACAGTTGATATTTTTAGTTAGAATATCAGTTACTAAAACATACTCTATCTAAAAATATTTTTTAAAAATTTATTGATAGATTTGGATACTTGAACAAACTATTGAGATCATGCATTGCCGCGACATTGCACTCTCAGAAATAAAACTCTCACTTTTGACGGTTCTGCAATGGTTCTCAATTTTATAAATTTCCTCAATTTTGAGAAGAATTTCGTTACGAAATCACGTGATTCGTGGCGAAACTTGAACTTCCAAATATATGTAACGACAAAGTTTTCTCAACTCAAAATCTCATCGTAATGCATTGTGGTGATAGTTAACTAGAATGACGAAACTCAAATGAAGACTAGACCATCAAAAACAAAGTAACGTAGTAAGCTGACTGGGCTATGTGGTAGTCTAAGAATCGTCCTCGAACTAGAAAGATTCCGGGATAAAATCCTGCTTAGGGTTGATTGTAATTTATCTTTATGTTCTATACGTCCTTCCTGTGTAGTTAGGGAGACATTTATCCAACTACATAATGCCCACGATAAAATGATAATTAGAAAAGTTAGATACTTTAAGCACTGCAAGTTTTCTTTTTTATTTAGGTTGACCGAATATTTCTTTAATCTTGATGAAATTCGTTTCCTTGAATAAGTGGCGATAGTTTATTTTGTCACTTGGCGAAAAATTCACTCGGAGCATATACCTGTGTTTGTAACTTAAAATATCTGCACAAATCAGTTAAATAGTTTAGGTTGTGCCTTCAAACTGTTAAGATTGAATTCTAGTAAGTAAAAATCTGATCATTAGATCGAAAATTACTCAGTGTGTTCCATTTCGCTCTGTGTATGTTTTTTTTTTATTTATTTATTAAGTTATCAATGAACTCACTTAAGACAACTTGTTTTTTGAGACAAACGCGGTGAGTTTTTTCTCAATTAAAGGTATAATTTGAGCAATGAAACATTTATACTGCGAAATAGCATCACTAATCATATAATGTACAGAAAAGAATTAGGGTACAAAAAGAAATGGATTTAACAACCTAAAAGAACCGTTCTGGGGGTGTATGGAATTTACGACCAGGAAATGTCATTTGTGGAGGGTGCACGTGCAATAAAAATGTCACACTATGGCAAAATTAGGAACATTACACCGAATGTTCTTTCTTTATCTGAGTTATTATCTTATTGATCGGAATTTAGAATAAGAGGGGTTCTAAACTTTTTGTTCATTATTATTTTTCTTTTTATGCTTATGTTATTTTTTCTGTATATTTTTAGAATGATTTCGATTTTTAAATGTTCCATGTAAAAGAAAGAGTGAAACACAGAGAATCACCCTTTTCTAAATCGTACGTATTTATTCGAAATATATTTCGTTTCATTCTTTGTATAATTTTTAGACTATGAGAAAACTGTTTTGTGAAAGTTTAATAACATTTCATCACGTAATTTTTTTCCTCGTTCCTTTCTAAGATTTTAATAAGAATGCAGTTAAGATACCTCAAAAAGGGGCAAAACGCGGACTTTAAAATAATTCCACCCAGTGGCAAACTGTTGAGTACCCTCCTCGTAGTAAGTGGTGAAAAGTTGCAAGACCTCGTATGTCAGGTTTTGGTAAAAGTGGAAAAAGATAAAAGACGGGGAAATTTTCACTATATTTTGACATATGAGTTATTGCTTCCGATGTAGATTCTACGCTTAGTCGAGTAGGACCGATTTTTAAGCTATTGGACTAATAGTTAAGAAGTTATGAAGGTTTTATATTCAAAAAGTACAGTTTTGTATTTTGTATCAAATTAGGCATCTGACATTGCCAGGGTTCGAACAATCCAGGACCACTAAATTGCATTCGGACCATCTTAAAATAATTATCAGTGATTCTCCAAACTAGCAATCTACACTGATATTCGAAATGTAAGCATACTTTTGGACATCAGTGTATGTGAAGGAATGTTATGCTGTTTTGATTTTTGGTTTCATTTTTTTCGTCTTTGTTTTTGTTACAAAATAACATATATTTCATCAAACTGTGAAAATTACACATTCTCTGCGCTGTCATTTTTTATTTAACTTCGCTTCATTAGATGTTTGTAAGCTGACCAATGAAAAGGTGTAAGGGCTATTAATATTTTTATTTACTGGTTCAGCCACAACCTCTAGGCCAGTGACTAAATTTTCTTAATTTAACCTGTGATATTGTTTTTTAAATGAGTGAGGCATTATTTCTTACATATTTTCACAGAATATACAGGTTGAGCACCAATTTATGGTCGGATTTTAGAAACCGTGACACAATACACCAAATGATAAATGAAATAAGAGAAAAATGAAATAAACAATTTTTTTTCTTTTTTCAGCTACAAATGCCACATATTTAATAGTTTCGAAAAGTCAATAGTTCCATGTACTGCACAAAAGCATTCTTCGAGTTTTAGTAGCATTTTCTGTCACCGAGAGCTCATAAACAGCCTCTTTCAAGTAACTCCATATTAGGAAATATTCTAGTTTAAGGTCCGGAGATCTTGGAGGCCATGTTATTAAGGATAAATCACTCATCTTCCGCAGATCCAAGACACTGTTTATGAACCGTTGATAACAAACAAAAGTTCAAGAAAGCATTTTTGTACTAATCAAATTTTTAAATGAGGAATTTTTTAAAATTTGGAAACTCAGAAAAAATTTGATCGATTTCGTTCTGATTTTGTATTTCGTCTTTTAAAATTACATGGTGTGAAAATCTGTATGCATTAAAATTAAAGAGTTTTTTTGACTATTATTAAATAGAGTAATAAAAAAATAATTATTACAAAATATTTTTTACTCGGGAAACTTTACATCTATCTATAAACGAATTTGGTTGCATGTAATAACTATTCCATTAACTTAACAAATTCTCAAGTCATATCGAAATACGCAAGTAGGGAAATTAGTAGATATTAAAGTATCCAAATTTTCTACAGCCCTCCACCCTAAGCAATTGGGACCCCATTTGCCAAAAGGTGGCTTCCCCACATATTTTGAGATTGGGGGTGGCAAATTTGTGGAAAATGGATGTGTATACAGAAAAAAGTATGTTCTGGTGACTTTCGTAACCTAAAATATCGTCTTGTAATTTAAAATATCGTCTGCGTAACTTAAAATATCGTCTTGGTCTAAAATATTGCGTAACTTAAAATATCGTCTCCGTAACTTAAAATATCGTCTTTGTATAAAATATCTTAAAATATCGTTTTCGCATAAAATATCTTAAAATATCGTTTTCGCATAAAATATCTTAAAATATCGTTAAGTAATTATCATATTTAAGGTTAAGCCCTCCATGCAGAAAGATTGAGTTCCAGTAGTATCTGAAAATCCGATCATTTCATGAAAAGGATAGTAACAGATTAGATGAATTCGTTGGTATATATGTAATAGTTTCGTATGTATAAATATTTTAAACCCTACCATTCATTTGTGTATCGCCCTGCATTTTGGAATGATTTCATTAAAATACACGAAAACGGTTGCAGGTTTTCTTCAAAGGGTTTTGAACTGTGCTTGAAATGATCGTGATTCTTTTCCAAGACCGCAAAAGATTCATTTAGTAATTCTGGTAGCGGCATGACGACATAGAACAAAAAGGACTTATTGATGCGTGTTAAGATGTAATTGGCTAACAGCACTACAGAAAGAACGAAGGAAAGAAGAAAAAAAAAAGAGGTACCGGTCACTTTTTATTTTACTTTTTAATTCCAACCTTATGAGAATATACACCGTAAAATGAATCATAGACAATAAATGATATTATTGTAGTGGGAGGTTTGAGAACAATATCCGTGAAAAAGTCTGCATCGAACAAAAAGATATAGCTAATGAGCTATATGGACGGATATGAATATACGTACGGGTAAATATAAACCTGCAAATCTTGGCATCATGGTTCGACGATTTTGTGACCTCTGGTCATTTCTTTTCTTTCACCCGGGGGTCTTGGATTTGATGGATCGTTTGAGGGAATAAAATATGTTTTACGATTTTTCTTCTTTTGGAAACTTGTTCCCAGCGGTTGTTTGGTAAATAAAAATTATTGGGTTTCTGTGTTTCACGGTATTTTTCGCTGGAATCATGAGTAAAAAAAAGTATCAAACGATATTTAAGTTGGTATTAGAGGATTTGAACATAATGTTTTGGAAAATTGAAAACGATTTTGAAAACTTAAACAGTTTGAATCGAGTAGTTTGGTTTGAAAATATTTGGAGCAAATAAATGTTTTTGCTCTAGTTTGTGTTAAAAAATACAGTTATGTATTTACGTCAAGCATGAATGGGGCTAAATTGCTCGGTTTTTTTTTCATTTTACTTTTCGAACTAGTGTTCAGAAAAGAAGAGCGAACTAAAAAAAAAATGAAAGAAAAAATACTTTCAAAAATTAACTTTGAATTAAGAAAGATGTCGTATTTTAAGAAAATATAGCAAATTATGCAGAACTTCATCAACCGTCTCTCCATTCTACTGCAGAACGAATTCACTTTCAAAATTATGCATGGAAATCGGACTTAAAATGAGAAAATTTTTATGAGTTTTTTCTAAACTCTCAAAAAGTTTGCTCAACGTTGAACCATAACATTGGTATCTTCACTTCAAATACTGTGCAAATTGGCTGCAACCTTAATAAGGTGTTGAATTTAATCATGTTTCAGTTCCAGTTGAACCATGAACTATGGCGTAATAAAGTTAAAAATGTTCTAATATGAATGAGCGTTGAGTTCATCACATTAAGTTTGAAGTAAATTTTAAAAAATATTACGGGCCAAAACGCTTCAAAAGTTTCTATAGCGTGGTGAAATCTTTTTTTTTTCTTACCAAAATTTAAACCCAGGTTAGAATTAACATTAAAATGATTGCATTTTTCTATATAATAGGCACTTTCCTTCAATGTATATGTTGAGAATAGTTACAGAATGCATAAGCCGTAATGACTCGGTGGTTAACGCACTAAACTATCTCAGTGAAGAACTGGGGTTCGATCCCCAGTGGCGGCTTGAACCAGCTTCAAATCGATGGGTATCAACTTGCCAGGGAAGTAAAGGCGACCTGTGCACTCTGCTGATCCCATTGCCATAATCATGCCGTTGGTCTTGAAATTACCTTCATGATCTCCCTGGCCAACAACGGAAAATGCTGCTACTATAGTATGCATAATTTTCAGACAAATAAAATTACGGTTCAATATATGAAATGGTAGTTCTGAGACTCAAAGAAATTTTGGATCATGCCAAACCATAATATCATGCAATTTTGCTGCAACTTAAATAAGGGGACTGGAGGAACCATATTACCTTGCAAATTAATTCGTAAAACTTATTACAGGATATTACTGTTCAACTTTAAGGGAAACATGGTTCAAATTTATGACTAAGGAAGATTGCAGAAAGTTAATACTGTTTTATGCTTATGTAGTTTCAAGTTTTGGACAAAATTATTAAAAACTGCTCGCTTGTGCTTAAAACTACGCATATTAGGATTAGCATTGAATCCATTTTTCTGAAAATGAAAAACAAAATAAAAAACAAGAAACAGAAAATTATCACATTTATTTTATTTTTATAAAGAAATGCTTAGGTAATGTAAAATAATGCATTACTTTATATAGCTGTGGTTGTTGAGCTACTTTAAACTGTATTACTTTGTATTGTTTAGGTCATGTAAACTGCTGCGTTACCACATTAGTTTTGCAATGCATTATGGTTAACATAATGGATTGTACTGTAGGATTGTTGATGTGATGTAAACTTTTGCTTTACGGTATTATTTTGTGTTGTAGAATTGCTGATTTCCTTACTTGAGGCAATGTAAACTGTTGCAACATTATTGCAGTACTTTGTATGATAGGATTTTTGAGGTAATGCAAACTGTTGCGCTGCTGTATTTTTCGTGGTAATGCAAACTGTTGCGTTTCTGAAAAGCTTTGGATAGTAAGATTATAAAGGCAAACTGTTGCGTTACTGTATTAACTTTGTATTGTAGAGGTTACAGATAGCATAAACAGATGCGTTACTTTGAATAATTGGATTATTGGCGTAATATAAACTGTTCCGTTACTGCATTACTTTGGTAGTATTGTTGAAGTAATGTACATTGTTGCATTATTGCAGTACCCTGTAGTATAGGATTGTTGAGGTAATGTAAACTGTTGTAATATTGCAATAGTCGGCTGTATAGGATTGTTAAGGTAATGCAAACTATTGCGTTACTGCATTACTTCGAATTATAGGATTGTTGATGTAATATGAACTGTTCCGTTACTACATTACTTCGTATTCTAAGATTGTTGAGCTAAGGCAAACTATTGCGTTATTGCATTAATTTGTAATGTAAAATTGTTATGGTAATACAAACTGTTGCGTAACTAACCTTGTTATACTTCCTGAATAAAATTATAAAATAATGAACCAATTAAAGTTTTAAATTGTCAAGACTTTTAAGTTACGACTTTTTTTTTGAATAAATCAGTGAAATCAATGAACTTTCTAACAGTCGTTTGTGCCTATTTTTCTCTCTTTTTTTTTTTTAAAAAAAAAAAGAAGAAAAGTCAGATTTTAAACATTATTAATTTTACATTTAATGCTCTTCCCTCTGAAAGGTACTTGAACTTAAAACTGTAAAATTTGCTGCTAAAAACAACTTTGTTTTATTTGTAAAAACATATGGTGATATGGTGTAAGAGTTAAACCACGCATTTTGAGAATGATAGGTTTTTTTCCCCGGTAATTTAAATAAACCTGCCAATTAACTATCAGGAAGTTATCGCATTTTACAGCAAACAGTGCTTATCAGTTATGTGAGATCAGCTAGAAAATTGTTTCTACCTAGAAGACGTTCGGGTTCACAACCAGAAAACCGTTCAACAATGTTCAGGTTCATCACACTCTGTCAATAAACACATAAATTTAATCGATGAATCCGAAGACTAGTCATCTCCACTTTTTTTTCTTCAAAATTGAGACTCTTGCATTTTTAAGTTTATCTGACGTAGATACATATCTAGGATATAAAAAGCTCATATCCACCTACTTGTTATAGTATAGTTGATGCGGTAAAGAAAAAAGGTCTCTAGATATCACGCTGATACTTAACTATTCAGTTGTTTGTCTCTCCTGTAAAATTAGTTTTCTTGGAGATGACCGGTTTTCGAGCTCATTGATTTGATTGATGATCATGTTGAAGGTGATTTGTCACTACGGCATTTCAAGAATTTGTATTTCCTTGATTGCAACTTTCGTTTTGTAAGGCCAATGTAAAAAAACTAACCTAGTCAGGATAACTAATCTAGTTTAGAGACCTTCCAAATCATTGAGGAAATTCAATGTCCAATAAAACCCTTAAATTGCTGCTGACGATTTTAAAAAAAAATGTTTCTAAACTGGTTTAACAATATGATGTCTCTTACTTTAAAAGCGTTGCAGCCAGTGGTGCAAGAGGGGTTTGAGGGATCTTGAAACCTCTCGTTGCTTTTGGAAACTTTAGTATACTGACCATTATGATGTCATGTCTATTTATCATGAATGTCGGTTGTCTCGTCGGTCAGTTATATAAGAGGTGCATGTATGAAGTTTTCAAGGTGGTTCGTATGCTTTGGCATGAATAAATATGAAAATAATGCTCAGATTCATGGAAATAACTGTCTTCATATCAATGAATTATTTAAAAACTCACGTCAAAGCAATGAGATTTTGCATTATCATTTTTTTAGAGTTTATATTACCTTAAGTTATTTTACATTACAGAATTTATATTACAGAAGTTATTTTTTATTTATCTTTTTATTTTTGTAAAACCAATGTTATTAATAAAAAGATATTAGGAGGACAAACCTGGCAGAACAACGAAAAGATACAAGGCTCATAAGAGCCATCTCACACTACTGGCGACCATGTTTTAAAGAGATTTTAAAGTGAAATCAGTGATATTGTGATCTTTATTTAAAAAAAAACCTTAACACTAATGTTGTGAGATGGATTTGATCGGGTCCTTAAACTTCGTGTTTTAGAACATTAGTCTTCAGACCATTATGGAGTAATCTCTACATGCAGTGACCACCAGTTATCTCCTTTGATACAGGATATGACTGCGCATTGTTTTTGTGTTCCTCACTCGTCTGGATGCAATGCATAAGAACGATGTTTAGTTCCATCTCTGTTCATTGATTGAAAAAATGGATCCTGCTAAAACATAGGGACTTCGCTTTACCACTTTTTTGTAGTTTATAGATGTTGTCCTTTTGAAAAACAAATGTGATGCCACAATAGGCATAACATATTTCCTAGCTTTTAAAGTGTGTTTGATTACTTACCACAAACATGTTTCAGTTACATGGTTATTCTAACTCTTGTTGGCGATTCGCGATCGTCAAAGTATTTTCAAACCTAATATTGATTATGTATGGTTGGCTTTATTTTTGGCTATGTTATCTGTCGATATTTCGCCAACCTTGGATCTCTTCCCCATGCTCCTAAGTATCCGTTGGGAACAAATTCATTCACTTTAAGTTTCCAATTTTTGGAGGCTGGGGGTGCCTTTTCGGACCTCGCAGTCCTAACCATTGAACATGATTCTGAACTGAAAATTCTCGCTGTAGAGAATGTTATCTTGATCCCTTTAAGGGATTTCTTTTCTTTATTATTTTTATATTTCAAATGTGGCCATTTTAATATACTCATAGTGACTCTCAGAATATGAGCTTCGTGCCCGAAGACAATGGAAGTTTCAATGGATTCTCAACAAATACAAGCAGATAGTTGTGGTAATTGATTTTGCTGAATCAGTTTTATCACCAAACTTTTAGACACTTTTCGATTAGCTACAATACTTAAAATTCAGCTAATGTCATGTGTCTGATGTCTTTACCAATTAAACAACGGTGCCCGCCACGCTCTTTATAAAACTTTTTACATTATTACTTGTTCAAACAGTGGTGCATACAAAGCTCTTTAGCAACTGTTTTTTTCATTAGAGCATAATCAAACAGTGGTGCCTACAAAGCTCCTTAACAACTGCTTTTTTCATTAAAACATAATCAAACAGTGGTGCCTACAAAGCTCTTTAACAACTGTTTTTTTCATTAAAGCATAATCAAACAGTGGTACCTACAAAGCTCTTTAACAACTGTTTTTTTTTCATTAAAGCATAATCAAACAGTGGTGCCTACAAAGCTCTTTAACAACTGTTTTTTTCATTAAAGCATAATCAAACAGTGGTACCTACAAAGCTCTTTAACAACTGTTTTTTTCATTAAAGCATAATCAAACAGTGGTACCTACAAAGCTCTTTAACAACTGTTTTTTTTTCATTAAAGCATAATCAAACAGTGGTGCCTACAAAGCTCTTTAACAACTGTTTTTTTCATTAAAGCATAATCAAACAGTGGTACCTACAAAGCTCTTTAACAACTGTTTTTTTTCATTAAAGCATAATCAAACAGTGGTGCCTACAAAGCTCTTTAGCAACTGTTTTTTTCATTAAAGCATAATCAATCAGTGGTGCTTACTAAACTGTACAATCTGATCCAATACTGGCCCATGCCCACTAAGCTCTTTATAGATTTTTCATTGCACGTCTGATTCAAAAATATAATCCGATCCAACAATGGTACCTAGCAAACTTTTCACATTTTGTTTTTCCTGTACAATAGGATAAAATAGTAATGCTCAGAAAGCTTTTTGACAATTTTTCAGTACATTTCGATGCGATAACGGTGGCCACTAAGCTCTTCAATAATTTTTCCGTTACTGACTGATCCAACAGTGGTGCTTACTAAGCTCTGCGAAACTGTTTTCCCAGTACAGCTTGATAAAACAGTATTGCCAAAGAAACAATAAGCCCGGTCATTACTCTGTTCAGAAAATTAAAAGCAACATGACAATAAAACTTCAAAATCTATCGGACAAAACGATCCCAGCTTGTCGCTATTTAGGGATTACATGGTTAAAAACGTAAACGTTAAACTACATCACGAAACACACGATCCAAACGAAAATCATTTCTTTGCTCTGTCACAAAAAATGAGTATTACCACATGAAACAATCAACCATAAATGTGACTTTATCATCTTTTAAATACAAAACATTTTACCAGTTCGTTTCTCACAATTCAGAGTTTGTATGGAGTACTTAAGGTGAATATGTTCATTTGGAAAAACCTTTCAAAGTCAAAGATGGTTGCTTTACTATGATTTCTCACGCACATGTCGCCAACACGATGCGCAATAGAGCGAATAAATGCTATTTTTAAGAGATTGTATTTCTTTTTGGGCTATTGAGAAGAAAAACAAACAAAATTGTTTACAAATTTATGACATTATTGTAGTTTTTCTTCAGTCGACATTTAATTCGTTTCTCTACTTAATTTTACCTATAGGAATCTATAGATAAATATAGTATTGCAATAAAATTATAGTCCTCTAATATAATTGAAAAGTTATTCTACTTCTGCATCACTCATAAAACTATGCACAAGTTGGGAATTAATTTTTGATTTATATGACACTCATTTAGGTAATCATGAAAAATTAGCATTTAGCAAAGTTTTAATATACATATATTTTTTTTACAAATTAAAAATATTTATGCGTTTTAAAATTCGTTTAATACTTTTCAGTGAGATTTTGTATTTTCAAGCTTTGGTTCAGGTTTAAGACATTCAAACTATGGCCGAAGATCCAGATTTTCCTCAATTTCCATTGATGAAGATTCAGAATATCATTAATTTCTACTGATGCTGATCCAGATTTTCATTAGTTTTAAGTTATGAACATCCAGATTTTCATTGATTTTCTGTGATAAGATCCAAATTTTCATTAATTTCCATTGATGAAGACCCAGAACATCATTAATTTCTACTGATAATCCAAATTTTCATTAATTTCCATTGATGAAGACCCAGAACATCATTAATTTCTATTGATAATCCAAATTTTCATTCATTTCTATTGATGAAGATCAAGATTTTTATCAGTTTCCTACACTTCCATTAGAGAACCTTAAAATTGAAGCGAAAATTTGAAAAAGTACTTTTCAGAAAAATTCCACGGTCTTTCGACCTCAATAATGTTGACATTTTTACAATAACAGATACTAATTCTTCTAAAGGTAGCCAAAAAATAAGAACGTTTTAAGCACCTGAAAGTTTGTAAAATTATTACGAATCAATCAAAAATGGAACATGAAAAGAATTTGAAGGCTGTAAAAAAATAAAATAGTTAGCAGGCCTGTAGCTAAAACTTTTATTTAGGAGGTGCATTCTTTTTTTGCAGGTGGGGCCTCATACTATAGATTCGTTGGTTGCATTTTACAATAAAAAATATAAAATGCAACCATTGACACATTTTTGGTCTAGGTAGATTTTTTCACTTTTTCTACACCTCCGACATTTTTTTAAATCAAATAACAGTATAAATAAATATATTAATTAATATAAATAATCCATCAATAACTATAAATATTAACTTCATTTAAAAAAAAAAATTTAAAAAATTTCTAGGGTGGATAACTTTCCTACGTCGAACAAAGGCCTAAACGGTCCCTTTAGGACATGGAACCAAAGAAAAATTAAAGTAAGCGCTTATAAAACTTTAAGAAACAGTTTCATATGAGTTAAGACCTCTCGAAAGAAGATTTTAAGAACTGACACAAACCCAGTCTAATTTCATTCTACATTTTTTGTTTTAAACAATCAGAGATAAAAATCAAAATCAGATCTGCATAGCACTGTTTCCACACGCACATGCACTCACAAAAAAACTAAATTGTCACTTTCAGTTATGAAAAACTGAGTAATCAGATTTTGAATGTGTGGAAGAATTTCTCGAATAGAGATGTTCCAGAATTTTTTTTTTTCTTCTGTTTTTTCCCTCACGCTCAAAAATGTCTGAAAGCTGAAACGAAACTTTTCAAACGAGACTGCAAGACGAGAATGAAAGAATGTTCCTCTCTCTGACACGTTCTTTAATGTGCGAACATTCCAAATGCACGGGGGTTGTCACGCATCCTGCCCTTCGGACAGAAAAATCGTCTGCAGATGAAGAAGAGCAGGGGCGGCGTCTATTTATAGTGGAATCGAAAGCGAAGAGCATTAATTATCCTAGGAGAGAGATTAAGTGAGTGTAACTATCTCAGGAGGGGTTTCGAGGGTAGCTTACACTCTCGTTAAACGTCGAATTGGGGTCGTTCATTGTTTCGAACTTTTCCATCACTTCTTTTTTAACACAGTGTTTTAATTTATGGATAGAACGCTCCCGACTCATTTCTCGGAACGGAAATAATAACAAGTACGGTTAAAGTTATCATGATTAATTGTAGCGGTGAATAAAAAGGATAGAACTTTCCTGCGAACTGGAAAAGTTATACTTTTTTAAAGAACATTGTTGACTTCAAAGAGTTAAAGTGTAATACAACTCGTTATTTATTTTTTTCTTCCACCGCTACTGACGGATTAAATTCATGCTGCAGCGAAGACTTCACTTTTGATTATAACTGATTTGTTCACGTGATATTAAAAACATCGTAATTAAAAATAACTTTTCTGCAATTCTGCAGTTTTGGAATCATTTTCTAGTTTTCGGGAAAGACTCGATGACTGAATTATTTTAAGCTAGATAGAAAATGAGATTTAAAAGTTTAAAAACAATTTTTTTTTTCAATTGAATATATTGAATACATTACAATTGAATATATTTTTTACAATTGAAAAATTGAATATATTTGTTTTATTTTAAAACCGTCGGTGAACAGTCGACATAATTTTGAGTTAACTACAACAGATACTTACCGTAGCCTTGTAATTTTGAACCCAATCCAGAGGACAAGGGAACGTCTGAATCAAGTATTGGGAGACATTTGCCTTCGTGGAGGACTTTTGGATATAACTAACCCGCATTTGTGTCACATGGAGAGAAAAACCACCCATGGTTAGGCTGACTGCACGGGTACTCTAACTCATAATCTGTCTACTATTGAGGACATTTAACGTTAGCCCTGATGTTGGCGCCTGCTGGGTGCAGAATTTGTATTGACCAGCCGTCACTTGGATTCGAACCCGGGTTACCTCATTGGGAAGCGAGATCTCTATCCCCTGAGTCACTATGGCTCTACATTTAAACAATTGCTCAGATTTTCCGTTCAAAACGCACTCTAAATGTTTCGAGTAGTAGGCATTAAATATGTAAATTAATTAGTGAAGATAATTAGATTAAGTTCTAGCAGCAAACAAAAAAAATAATTTGAAAAAACTGTGAATGAAAAAGGATTTAAAAAATTTCTTGTGCTGGAAAAGTTATGTACTTTATAAGAAATAAAATTTCAATTTTTTTTCATTATTTCTAAATTGGAATAATTTTGTTGGGGTTTAAAAATGACATTCGCATGGTTTAAAAAGAAATTAATACTTAAAATATGAAATCGTGTATTTTGTATTCAAGATCGTTGTTTAATCATTAATTAAAATAAGGTTTTTGTCATTTAATGAAATAGCCTTAATAAATGGAAGCTGAAGTTAAATTAAATTTACATGGTAATCTATATTTGTTACGCCGTTGGTGCTGCCAATTCCCTAGTTGTTGTTTTTTTCCAATCTGACGAATATTTTTCTTTTTTATTCTAACATTCTTAATAATAGATTTACAATATATAGTCTTATAAAATGCTTTTTTTTATAAAAAGAACTTGTAACGAAACTATTATAGGCACGAAACCAAAAAATATATGTATGAAATTAAATTAATTTAAAATTATGCTAAAATGGATTAAAATGAATTCTAGATTCTGCTAATGCTAGATTTAGAACACATCGTCTGATAACAGGCTGTATTTTGTTTAAAAAAAGTAAATAAAACTATCGTTTGCGAAAAAAAGAAAATACATATAAGTAATAAATTAATTAACAAACTACAATTATGTATGTTGAAAATTATATTGCTTTTAAAATTCTACGTAAAGAAAAAAACGGGCGATATCTATTAATCATACTATAAATTGGGTTAAAATTAATTTTAGCTTCTTTTACATTTAGATTTGGAATATATCGTCTGATGGAATGCTTTTTTAAGAAAAACTAAACAAAACTATCGTTTGCATGATGCCAAATATATAAATAAATTAATTAAGAAAACTGGAATTATGTGTGAATGGTAAACACTGTGTTGCTTTTAAAATTCGACTCGCAGAAGGGGGGAAAAAACTCATATTATAACATGGGGTAAAATGAATTTTAGCTTCTTTTAAATTTAGACTTAGAATATATCGTCTGATAAAATGCCTGTCTATAAAAATTTCAGATACCAAATTATCGTTTGCGTGATACAAAAAAAAAAATTCTCGGATGTGAAAAATTGTTCTGTTGGTGTAAAAATTCACCGAATGAAGAAGCACTGCTGGGGTATCTTTCAATCTGAAGACAGTTGAAAAACAGTGTATGAGTTTCTTTAGGTGTTCTTCCACTATTTTATCATCCCATGAAGATCTCGAGAGAACTGATGATAAAGAATCCCTTCCTCCTTTTTTCAAGATGGCAGACGTGATATCAAGAAATGTCGTTCTCTGAAGACTTTAGCTTTGTCATCGTCTCCTTCCGAATTCTTTCCCAAGAACAGAACACTAAAAGAAGAAAAAAAAGTATATTTTTTCCTGCGTTGAAAGTTTTTTTGATTTATTTTTTCATCTTCTCTCACTGCATTTGAGTAATTACCGTTGTTTTAGTTTTCAGTGAATGGCAGGGAGTTACATTTTTTTTTTATCACTTTCACATTTTTATGTTGATTTGCGCAGATTTTAAGTAACAAAAATATCCATTTTTTTAAAAATTTCTTTGTGCTCATTTTTGCGTGTATATTTTTTTTAAAATTAAGTTATGTTTTGCGTATAGATAGAAAAACTGTAATTCCATATTTAATTAATGCAGTACGATACATATTTATTTGATATTCTTTATTCTGAGAGTTAAAGAATCAGTTTCAAAAAAACCTTCCTAAGATTTTTTTTAAATAAACCGCATTCATAAGTTGTCTTAAAACATCTTACTACATCATATGAACTATTACCCTGTACTGCTGAATATTTCATCTTATAAAAAAATTTCAGATTAATTTTACACAAATCCAAGTTTTTTCGATGGTTTAAATAAAGTTAACAGACTTATAATATCTATGAAAAATGCAACTAAACACGGGTAATATTTACGTTTTCTATTACTTTTGCAACTTACTTTTTTTTTTTAAATAAAAAGATGTTTTTTTTAGGTAATATTATTTTTCAAACTGCTATGTTGTTTCGGCAGCGGGGAAAATTTAGAGTTCAATATCATTTGATGTCATAAAAAAAGAAAACTCATCCATAATTTTAGAAGAAAAGGCTCGAAAAAGATGTGAAAACGATAAGCTCTGAAACAATTAATAGCTCTTACAACACAAAGAAATAAAATGTATTGTAATATATTTCACCTTTCGTATAAAACAATTTCGTAGGTTTTGAATCTATGCAACTCAAGTATATTAAGCTAGTATTTAAATTACTTTTAAAATTTCTGCGTATGTGTAAACTACTTTTTTAAAAAAATTAAGAATCCTGCATTCTCAAACCATATTGACATAATAATTTAGAAGACATAATAATTTATAACCGAAATTACGTGCATTTTTTGAAAATAATATCTCATTATTAAATTGATAAATTGACATTTTGCCTGCTGAGAAAATATTTGATTGATGGCACTTGGTACAATTTTATCAGTTGATAAAAAAAGATAATATTTTAATATTTTTTTCTGCTTGTAATCGCCACAAAGTAATCGTTTATGTAAAAATATAATTGGATTTACTCTCACATGTCAGAGTTCTTAAATATTACAAAAAATTATAAAAACGGTAAGAAATTAAATTTAAGTAATCTTTTAGACAGTTTTATATCGTATAAATATCTTATTATTTGACTATAGTTGCTTTTTCATGGTCAAAAAGTGTAGAAATACTCGATAAAAATATCTTACTATAGGTAAAAAAGGCGAAAAATTAATGTTTATCATTTTTTTATGAAAAATTAAAAATAACTATAAAAAATTATTCAATTTTAATTAATTTAACTTTTATGAAATAAAAATAAAAAATTTAAAAAAATAAAAAAACATTTTTGTGTTTTATGAGTTTCCTACTGAGTTGCTTTAGTTTCATGGTCAAAAAGTGTAGAAATACTCGATAAAAATATCTTGCAATATGTAAAAAGGCTAAAAATTAAAGTTTATAAATTTTTATTTAATAATTAAAAGTAACTATAATAATTTATATAAAAAGTTGTTAAATTTTAATTAATTGAACTTTTATCGAAATAAGAAGAGAAAAAAAAAATTCTTTCGCATTTTATGAGTTTACTATCTTTATCTCTAAGTAATAATTATATTTTCTCCCACCCATTACTTAGAGCTCGGTGTTCAAAAAGACATACCAAATTAAGTATTTGCTTGAGAACTTAAAAAAGCTATTTAAAAATTGAAAGATTATGCATTTTAAAGCTACTTAAATAGTTCCGAAAATTTACACGAAAATATAAAAACAAACTTATCTGCATATCAGGTTGAGCTTATGCAATAATTAACAGCTAGGAAGAGGAAGTTATGTCAAATCTATTATGCCCAGCTTCCTAACATTGACCTTTACTGAAAGAGATAAAAAACAAACTACAACTTTAACTTCCATTGATCATATCTGTCAGGATCGGGAACCAGTGAATGCACATCAATGATTCATTGACATCTGTGCAATCCTTAATGATGAAAATACTCAGTTCTATTTTGGACCACGCATGTGCCTCCACAACAACGCTGATAATTTCGAGTGAACCATTAAATAATAATAAGGAATCGTCTGCTTTTTAGAGCAATAGTAAGACAAAGAACTTTTCGTGTTTCTTGGAACTTCTTTTGTTATTCAGAATCAAAACTTCTATTGAAGTAAAACGTTTAACAAAAGGAGTAAAAACCTATTATATGAATCGGTCGTAAAATTATGTCCATGATAGTTGATAGAATCATTTTTTTTCTTCATGTACGATATGGTAGTATTCGCAAACGGTAACAAGCTCGTTGTTTTCAGTAGTTCCGGCGAGGTGATAGTGAACTTTAGGAATTGTTCTTTTTCTTTCAATTTAAAGGATTTATTATATTCGTTAGAAGTAAGAGAAAAATAAGACCTAGGAATAATCAAGAATCGTGCGGATTAGGAACCTCAACAATATTGAAGGAAAGAGAATTAAGGCTTGAGGCATGGAACACGCACCGCACTGTTTCAAATAGAAAAGAGCAAACCACCTTCCTATTTTCAAAGAAATAAGTATAAATTTAAACAGTTTAAAAATGGCGATTTATTTTTCCGTTATTCGGGAGAATTAAATTTAAAATTGTAAAATTATTTCAAACTAAACTTGTATATGGAGAAGCAATAGTTAACTTATTGGAATTGTTCTTTTCTTTTCAATTTAAAATTCATTACATTCCTTAGAAATTTAAAAAAATAATTATATATTCTAGAATAATCAATAATCGTGCGTAGTAGAAGCCTAAATAGTTCTGGTCTTGAAGAATAAATAAGCAATTGAAACTATTGTTTTGGCATGGAACGCGATAAAAAACTGTATCGATGTGCAAAAAAAAAAGAAAAAAAGGAAAAAAAACAAAACAGATTCCATATTTTTAAAAAAGTGATGTCAGTTTAAAAAGTTTTACCATGGAGTGTTACTTAAGGTTGCTCTGATGTGACAATAGTGAATTTATAGAAATTGTTCTTTAATTACAATTTAAAGGATTTATTATATCCATTAGAAGTAAAAAATCTAGAACTAAGAACAGGAACTGGAATCGAAAGAAACTCGCTGATTAATGAAATAAAAAACAATAGAAATTGAAGCGGAAAAATATACTTAAAAATGTAAAAAATATCTTCTTCATAAGTTATAGATGTAAAAAAAGTCAACATGCTTCGAGTATTCAAAAATAGGGGTTCATTCTCAAGATTTACAAAACGTTAATGACGAAAACAAAACAGATTTGAAAGAGAAAGCGCAAAGTTGAAAACAAAACAAACAAAAAAATGGGAAATAAAATAAAAGTGAAAAAACTGGAAAAACGCGGTACTCGAGAGAAGCTAATAAGAGCAAGCTGCACTTTCAGGGCCATGGAGAGGTGATGAGTAATTCGTAACGTTAATTAGGTAATCGGTATTTATATGAATGAAGCAAGATTCCGGAGAATCAACCTGAGCTGATATGACAGGAATGCAATTTTAGCGTTATCGAAATTAAATTTGAGCCTAAGTTTCTCACAATGCGCGCTAACATATTATTTATCGAATTCCTGACGAAGGTCTATCGCTTTTCCTTAATCTGAATTTTAAAGCGCATCTGCCTGATGCAACCTATTGGCAGCTATGCAGCAGGTATTGGCTAGTTGTGACTTAAATGCCCCAGCGATTTCCAATTAAGTTAAAATCTCTAATCTCTTCTTAAATTTAATTTTGCTACCAGGCCTGAAATTGACCTCCAAATCAAAACGGCCCAGGGCATTAACAAATTTGTTGCAAACGGAAGAGAAAATTGGTAGAGTAAAAAGGTTGTTGTAAGGATTAGAAGAAGAGGGATGTTTGGGACTGGTAAGTTAATAATAACTGAATCAACTACTACCTGTGGCGCCATCTATGGCCAAGAATTTGACTTCAGCCACAGCCACGTGTCACACCTGTTTGTAGGGCGAACCCATTCATACATCCATTCATTCGTCCAAAGATCGTAATTTTGACCTGAACCAGAGAACGATCAATCTCCAATTCAGTATCCCCAGAGGTATTGATTTGCTATGGAAACATGGAGGACTTTGTGACTTGACAAATTTAACGTGCACACAATTTATAACACGGGGAATCTTTAGGAGTAAGTTCGAAATTTATCGAAGAATAGTCAGAGCAAAGGTTAAGTGCACTAAAACACAAGTATGAAATGCGGAAATTTTCTGGCAATTAGGGTGATAAGAATTACAAGGCGAATAGAAACGGCAAGGTGTTTACAATAAACAGAGGTGGCAAAATTATTCGGATGTTTAGATAAGTTAAGAAGTTTAGTAAAATTAATATCTTTCTTTTAGGCCGGGATAGCCTGGTCGGTAGGGCGCTGGGCCCATATCCAAGAGGTCGTGGGTTCGATCCTCGCCGGCCGAAGACTCCCCGTGTAGTAAATGGTGACTGATGCACGTTAAATCTGTCGAGTCTCAAAGTCCTCCATGTTCCCACAACAAATCAATACCTCTGGGGGTACTGATCCAGGAGTTTCCTTGTCTTCTGGATTGGTTCAAAATGACAAGGCTACGGAGTTGAACGTAAGTAGTCGTAAACCCATGAAATTGGGTCGGCTGTTCAACGACGGTTATAAAATAAAATATAAAATATCTTTCTTTTGATGAGATAAGGTATAACGAAACTCTATTTGTCTGTGTTTAAATCTATAGTTTGTTAATCATTTGAAATTTGAAAGCTTATGCAAACTATTCAATACTTCTTTAAATTGAAAATCTCAATGCAAAAATTGCATATACAGTAATTGTATGGAGTAAAAAGTAACAGTGTCAGAAAATTGTAGTATTAAATATCGCAATCATAAAAATTGTGAAAAAAAGGCTTACAAGTGTTTTAAGAAACAATTCTTCAAATGCATTTCTTGGATGATATAAGACGATACACGAGCTATTTTAAATATATAATTTGTTAATCGTACTGAATTTGAAAGAATAAGAGGACTTATAGACATTTTTTTTCTTTTTTTTTAAATCAAAAATGTTATTGTAAAGTTTGTATTGAATGTAATTACATGAAAATATATTCTTAGGAAAAAGACAATGCGAAAAAATCGTAGCATATAAAATATCACTATAAATCTTATAATAATTAGCAAAGTTTTACTCATACTTTGAAAGTATGGATCAAATCTTCAAAAATCCTTTTTTCCTTGATAATAAAAAGTGCTTAGAGCTCTATTTATTTAAGTTCAGCCCATTTTAAATCTATAATTTGTTAAACGTACAAAATTTGAAAGATTAAGTGAACTTGTAGAGATTTATTTTTTTAAGTCGAAAAGGTTACTTCAAAATTTGTATAGAATGTAATAGCATTAAAATATATTCTTAAGAAAAAGATGATGTGAAAAAATCGTAGTACTGAAAATGTCCAAAAATCTAATAATAACAAACAAAGTTTATAACCCTACTATAAAAATAAGGAACAAATCTTCAAATATCATTTTTCTTTGTTGAAATAAGATTTTTTTAAAAATTTATTTGCTTGATTTCAAACCATTTTGAAATATTAATTTGTTAATTGTGTGAAAATTACAGGCTTACGTTAAATTTAACATAAGTTTCGCTTAAAAAAAATTGAAAATGTCCTTTCAAAATTTACATATGCATTACGGATTTACGTAAAAAATTACGAAGATAACGACGATGTTAAAATATCATCACATAAAATATTGCCAGAGGCTGCAACATAAAACCTCACAAAACTCCAACCGAAAAAACCCTCTCACGCCAAAGAAACAGAAGCAGTCGGCAACTGCCACTTTTGCTCCACGGCTTCCATTTTTTTTCTCTCTACCTGACGTATCCAGGATCAATGCAAAAGACTGGAACACTGCTTCCACCCCCGTCTTTTATTCTATAGAGAGTGAAAGGGACTTGGGGCCTCATTAGTGAGAAAACTCCGGCTCCGTCCATCTAAGGTGCCCAGAGACAGTTCTCGAATGCTAAGACCATCATTAGAACGGCTAACAACATCCCCCGTCCTATTCTTCCTTCAGGCTCCTCTCTCTCTCTTACTCCTCATTAGGAAGGATGCTGCTCTTCAAAGGATGCTTGTCCCTGGAAAATCCCGTCTTCGAGGATGACGTATGGATGATGGGAGGACGGGGGGAATGGAAAGGAGATTCGACACTCCCCGACGTTTTGAAATGTGGTGCCCGTATTCGTCAAATCAATAATACGCCGTAAACGCATCCTTCTCCAAGTTGTATTGCCGAATTGTGGAAAAGGGAAAAGTGTTTGGCGTGATTCGGCTCTTATCTGCGGAATGTAATCCTTTTTAAGTGCCTCGGTCAATAGAAGGATTGGCATTCAGGGTAGTTTTGCAATGTTTAAATATTTAGGCGAGGTTTATGGAAGACGCAGAATTTTGAGGGTTTGTAGTGGATGCAGATATTTTGGTAGTTGAAACTTGCTTGCAAAACTATTTTCTGTGTGATTCACTTGTTTAGGGATCATGTAATACTAATAATAATTAATATTCTGCACTGCTTGAATGCTTAGACGAAGTTTCATGGTTTTGAAAGACGCAGAATGAGGAATGCGTCGTATAATTTTAAGAGTTTTTAGTTGATGCAGATATGTTGGTACTTAAGGCTTATTTTCTAAACTATTTTCTGTGATTCACTTGTTTAGTAGTTTTGCTATAATATTAATAAATATTACGCGCTGCTGTAGAGTTTAGACGAAGCTCATCGATTTCTTTTATATCCGTCGTTGAACAACCGACCCGATTTTGGGTTTACGAATACTAATGTTCAGCTCCGTAGCCTTGTAATTTTGAACCCATCCAGAAGACAAGGAAACTCCAGGATCAGTACCCCCAGAGGTATTTTATAACCATCGTTGAACAGCCAATCAAATGTTTTGGGTTTACGGCTACCAATGTTCAACTCCTTAGCCTTGCAATTTTGAACCCGCATACAGACTACTGCAGGGGTGTCAAGCTCAAAAGCTAACTTGGGCCAAATAAACAATGCTTAACTTTAGGTGGGCCGCAAAAAAAATCAATGTTCATAGAAATAAATATTTTTATTTTGAATAGTACATTGTAATAAACATACATAAAATTAAATTATTGTTTGATACTTGACATCTCTTCTCTGCTACTATCTTTCCTACTTCGGGAGAAATTTTATTGGCCGAGACTACTTTCAAAATTGACCCAACGTGAGCGTTTTTAATACGGTTTCGGGCAGGGGATTTATCTCCATTCATAACAGAAAATAATTGCTTGCACCGATAAGTACTTCCAAACATGGAAATAATTTCATATGCGAATTTTCGAGTATTTTCAAATCTTGCCGGTATAGATTTGTAAAATTCAGGCACACCCACTTCAATGAATTTTGCTTTCAAATTTGAGTCGCACTGAATCTCTATCACTTCCATTTGCCTATTACTGGGTACTGAGTCTATATTTATTGAGAAAATCGAAGAAAACAAACAAAATTTGTCTTCCAAGAAATTAAAATTCTTAAACCTTGCTTCAAATTCTGCTTTAAGATTTGAAATTTTTTCAGCGTATTTTTGATACGATGCAGTATCCCTGGAATGGCAGGTGCCGCAAACCAATTAGAATTTTACATTTTCGAGAGTATAATTTAAAATGATCCGTTAAGTTTATAAATAAAGTATATTTTAATTTCATATGCTAGTTTCCTCTCTATTTAGCATTTCTATTTTATTTTTACTTTGCTTCGGATATATTGACTGGGCCGCAAAAATGTTCATCCCTGGCCGCATGCGGCCCGCGAGTTTGACACCCCTGGACTACTGTATACTACTGTACCACTACACTTATACCACTTACACCATCGTTACACCATCGTCCGTTCGTATGGTGACGATGCACAGAAAATTCAAAATTTCAAAATTATATCTCTTATTACTACACATTTAGAAAATATACCAAACTGGAAAGTAAATTTAACCGAATTAATGGTTTTCATGCCATGCTTTAAGGTATAGGGGTAACATCAGCAAATTTTACCTCATATGCCCGTATTTGCGTTATGGGGAGAACGCAAATACGGGCATATTATATACTCAATTTTATACCATATTTTATTAGTAATTTTACCAAAATCGTTATCAAAGCACTGTTGTGAAAATTACCATGCTTTATGGCGCTGCAACGCAGGTAAATTTTACCACATTCCAGTAGTTTTTATCGCACTTTCTTCTCAGTGTAGAATGACGAATGCGTTTTTAGTTTTTTTTTTAGTTTTTTAAATTTTATTTTAGTGATGAAACACGCTATAAAGAAATCCAATTATTGTTGGTGAACCGTGAAAAAAAAATAAAGGCATTGAAGTCATAAAACATTTAGACATAGTATTTTAAAAACATTAAAGGACGTATAAAAATATCAAGGTCCTTAGCAAGTCTATTAAAAATGTTATCAAATATGCTTAAACCAATTTTTTCACAGAATTATATTTTCAAAATAGGATGTTAAAAATATTTTTTTTCGTTTTTTTTTTTACATATATACATTACATGTTTTTGGTGATTATGATATTTTTAGCATTAAAAAAAAACATTTAATATGATTTAGTTGTGTTTTAATGAATATGATTTTCTTTTTCCAAGTTGGTTGATCATATTCTTAGCAGTTTTGTTACTGTTTAAATGTTTAGATGAAGTTTCCTAATTTTGATGACAGTATTTAATTAACCCTGATATTTTTTTTAAAAAAAATATCGAAAATATTATTGAAAATTTTTTACAGAATGTAATTACATGAAAAATATATTCTATATTTTTATAATATATAATATTATTCAATAATATAATATTCGTTTATAATATATTCAATAAATTCAGTTATTATTCAATAATATAATATTCGTTTATAATATATTCAATAAATTCAGTAAGCATATTCAATTAGCTATTTTATAGCTCTTAAGAGCTATAAAATAAAATCGAAAGGGACACTGTTTTCATAATAGCTTCCAAAATAACAAAAATTAAAAAAAATATTAATATTTTTCTTAATAAAAAGTTGTTCTGTCTTAAATTATATCTGTATTATAAATCATTAGTATTTATAAGTACTAAGCTCTTAAAAAAAATAAAACTACTTGAAGAATCAACTGTAAAATCAAAATCAAAAATAGTACACCAATTTGAACATAATCAATATAATCAAATGACTTCGAGCATAATTAATCGTATCAAAAAACAGCGTTACTTTGAGCAAACTATTTCCACTAATAAAATAACAAATTAAATAAATATTTACACACATTCGTATAAAAACATTATTCAACTTCGTGAACTTGTTTTGCGCCGTTAGAAAATTATAAATACAACCTTGAAGGCGAAACAAAGACACCTTACAATTAATTGCAAGAATAATTTTTTCGACCAGAGAACTGTCCATCGGCTGCCTTAAAAAAAATCACCTGTTTATATAGAGATCCACCTTTACCCGCCAGAGGGCAAAGGTGGTTGAATATAGGGCAGCAATGATTTTCTTTTTCCAGCAGGTGAAATAAAGTTAAAATAACTAGAAATGGGTCAAAAAATAAATTATAATGAAAGATTTTCAAGGAATACATAATCGATTAGCAGTTTCTGTTTTTATTTTAAATGTAGCAGGAAAATAAGGAAGGGTTTAGTGCGAAACCGTGCTGAGAAGCCCAAGTAACAGGTATTATATGAAAAAAAAATTAAATAAAAATTCTCATATAATATTTTTCAAAAAAAAAAATTGGAATTCAATAGAATGTTTATGAGAAAAATTGAATTTCGTGAATGTCGATTTTATCTCTGGTGAATATCTACATTCACGAATTCAAGTAGTCGTTTTGGTGAATGTCCGAGATATTTTTTCATACTATACCAGGGGTGGCAAACCTTTATTCACCAACGTGCCATTTTTTCTAAAAAATTGTTTAATGAAATCACAGACGTGCCGTCAAATAATTTTGACTTCATGATTATTGGGAAAATAATAATACTAAATACTATCAACACAAAACTCTTTATTTACATTGAAAAGAAAATACATTTTGCAATGTCTCAGTTATACGCGTAATTCAACTTAAAGTAGCATCAGTGGGACTAATGTTATTGCAGATTAAATGACAAATAACTTATATTAGGTTGTAAGATATTAGTTTAAGCAGGACTGTTGATTTTTTTGCCAGTTATTTATTGTTAGCTTGTTTTTTACGGTTATTAATTGTTCTTTTAGCATTAATTGTTAATTTTTTTATTAATTTTTTTCTGTTCATTATTTTGTTTGCTTTTATTAATTTTTTATTAATTTTTTTCTGTTCATTATTTTGTTTGCTTTTTGTGAATTTTAATTTAATTATTACATATGCTTCATAGTGTGTCACATTTGTGTAATAACAATTCATGGTGCAATAACAATTATGATCGGTGGCGTGCCCAAAATATTGTGCCGCGTGCCATAAATGGCACGCGTGCCATTGGTTCGCCATCCCTGTACTATACAATCCCTTTGAATTTTAAAATAGCAGCAATGTGGAGAATGTCCAAAAATGTTATTAAATAATAAATGACGTTAATTTTAACTTTGTGTATTTCAGCATATCTGGAAAACGTTTTGCGCGAATTGAAAATTTTTTGCACACAATTATAAAATTTGTTTATTAAAAGATAATTCCATGCAAAGTATAACTTTTAGAGAAAAAATATTTACTATTTTTTGTTATTTAATTTAATTATAGCCAAAAAACTATAACTAAATAAAAGGTATGCAATGTTTTACATCATTTTAAAGAATGTTATTGTAAATGGCCAAATACAAAAATTTTAGCGGAATCAGTCGAATAATTTCTGAGAAATCGAATTTTAATATACGACTTTATGATGGGAAGTTATTGAGGGTTGTCCATTTTTGATTTTTTGTCCTGTACGGTTTTATCACATTTATCAGAGGAAGTGATTATTAATAATAATTGCCAGTTACTATTAATTACCGGATTTACCGGAATATTAACTGGCAGGGATGTGTCAGCCATTGTTTAGTATACGCTTGCCCGATATTCCTTACCCTGATGTTTTTGTTACAACGGGAATATATATTCACCAAAAAATGCAGATATTTACCACATTTCAAACTTTGATGGTAACATATTAAAATATGAAACAAATTAATACTAAATCGGATTTAACAAATATTTTGGACATTCATCAAAACTTACTCATAAAAAGTATAAAATATATTAATATAACTAAACACTCTCAATATATTTTAAATATATAGAAATTCTCCAATGCAGCAATGTACAACGCAATTCAAACATTCACTATTATATATTAAAATGTCAAATAAATTAATATCAAAACGAATGTTTACGGACTTTCACTAAAGCTATTTAATGAATATTGATATTACAAAGTCGACATTCACCAAATTTAGGACTTTCATAGTATCATAGGCTTAAATTAAAAACTGAATCCATCAGAGAAATGGCCTTATTTTAAAAAGTTTGATGTTGCAGTTTTCTTTTATTTTAAATTTCCACGCTAAAGGGAAAAACAAATGAGCCTGTCATTGCATTATTATAAATCTTTCCAATATTATTCATACATGATAGTAGTAGTGGTGTATAGTAGTAGCGCAGTATGGTATAGTGTATAATAATTAAAAAGTTGTTGACAAAAGCATGATTTTAGGAATAAATTTTGTCAGCGGTAAGGAAGTTTTAAACCCCCCTTCAACAATAAAAATAATAGTTATCTTCTTTTTGTTTTAAGGTTTATGAATTATGATATGAATGCAATTTTCTGTTATTTACTCAAATTTTAAATTAATAGAATTTTCCCCTATACTGTGCAAAAATAGGGTATAAAGTACCGGCACTTTGGGTGCATCATCCGTAAAATGCATTTTTAACGTAAGATATTGTACCTGAGTTTTTACAGTAATATTTAATTCATTCGAGTGATTCAGTAATTTTAAGGTAACTATTAGAGCAAAAGTAACGATATATAAGATTTTTTGTTCCGTAACATGTTCCAGTATAAAAATAGGTTTTACGATAAAAAGTACCGGCACTGTGAGTGCCGGTACTTTTTATGGAAATTCGATCCAAAATTTTTTGCTGCTCTTAAATATGTTTTTAAAAACTGTTAAGGCAAGGAAATAAAAAATTAAAAAAATTCGCAGTTAGTGTGCATTTAATTCGGATAATTATTCTTCAATTTCAAACACCATATAACATATTATATCTTGATTAAAATTGAAGGTGAACAAATTTTTTTACTTAATTTTTATTTGTTCATTTTTCTTAAAACCAAAAATTACATATTTCAATTTTTACTTCATAATAAAAATCAAACTGCAGCAATTTTAAAATAATCTTAGCTGTTTTTCTAGTTGCTCTTAAAGTGTTTTTACGCTTTTTTCAAAAACTCTTCGCGCCTCAAGTACTTTTTACCGTAATTTGGTCCGGATTTCTTTTACAGTGTATATATTTTTAAATTATTGGAAAAAAATTATTATAATCATTTGTTCAGTACTGTATTAATAATGCCTTGGTCTGGAAATTACTTAAGAATAATTCCAGTAAATGTATAAAGACTTATTTCTAATATTATGTATATATATTTCTAATATTATAAAATATGATTAGAAATTTAACGTAAATATTAGTATAGTAAATGTCTGATGATTAATTTAAAATAATTTTTTGCTATCTGCTGCTATAAAATGATAAGTTTCTTTTTTCTTTTTTTTGTATTTTAATGTGATGGCAGTAAATGTATAACAAGACTTATTTCTAATATTATATGTATATTTCTAATATTATAAAATATGATTAGAAATTTAACGTAAATGTCTGATGATTAAATTTAAAATAATTTTATACTATCTTATGCTATAAAATGATAAGTTTCTTTTTTCTTTTCTTTTTTTCTATTTTAATGATGGCAGTAAATGTATAGCAAGACTTATTTCTAATATTATATATATATATTTCTAATATTATAAAATATTATTAGAAATTTAACGTAAATATTAGTAAATGTCTGATGATTTTATACTATCTGCTGCTATAAAATGATAAGTTTTTTGTTCTTTTTTTTTGTATTTTAATGATGGCAGTAAATGTATAACAAGTATTACAATGTATAACAAGTATACAAGTATTTCTAATATTATATGTATATTTCCAATATTATAAAATATTACTCGAAATTTAACGTAAAAATGACTGATGATTAAATTTAAAATAATTTTATATTATCTTCTGCCATAAAATGTAAGTTTTTTTGCATTTTAGTTTATTTCGTCCTGCCATTTATTTTATTTGCATTTTTTTTTTCATTTGGCAATTTTTAAAAGAAAATTTCACTTTTTTTAAGAAAAAAAAAGCTTGCGTACATTTTTTACACAAAAAAAGAGTAAAATTAAAGTAAAAGTGGGAGACAGAAACTGAATTAATAAGAGTATGCTGAAGTGTTTACTTATAATATCCGCTTCGTTCTAATGCAAACACGTTAAGTAAATATAATTCCAAGTTTAAAAATGTATGAAAACGTACAAAACGTGTCACATCCTATCTCGTTAAGATGGAAACAGACGTAGACCAACTTTGGCACACATATAAAGCAACACAGATGTCTCAAAAACCCTCTCTTACCTCTATTTTCATTTATTTCAAATATATCATTTTTTTTTCTGGCAACGTCTTGTTTTGTTTTCATCAAAATTTTGATACTGCGGCGAAAGGAAAGAGGGAGTGAAGAATGTTAAAATAAAAACAGCGTATAAGATGCAGGTGATTTTTCATTTTTTTTTTTTTTTTTTTTTTTTTTTGCTCTCGGGGTTTGAGGAGAGTGTCTCTGATATAACGGTACATTCTAAGTCTATAGAATGAAAAAAAAAAAAAAAAAAGGACGCAGATGAAAACGTAGAACAGGTGGAGACTTAATTTATTTTTGCTTTACTGACCATTTCAAAAACTGTAATAAAAGAAAATTATGTGTTCAGGTTTCTTTTAAGAAATATGTTAAAGCCCATTCTTCACAAGGAAAATCGTTATGACAGCGGTTCCCTAATGGTGTTCCACGGAACTGTAGGGTTCCGTGAAAAAACAAAGGGGTTCCGAGAATTAGGCCATTTGTTTTAACAAGTAACATTTAAAACCTTTAAATATTGTTAGATTCAATCAAATATCAATCAGTTATTCTGCATTTCATATGCCCTTATGAAATTATTTAAAGTAAAATGCCATAGATAAAAATATATAATTTTTTTCATAAATATAATTTTCCTAATTACAATATATTTAATGAATTTTGGAAGTATCGTACATTTATAAAACTCTCATAAATATTTCCCAGCGTGCTTTTCAAATTAAAATAAAATTACCAAATGTGTTCATAAAGAAATATGCTTTCCATATAACAATTTTCCACACTTACAACATTTAATTTTAGTTTTTATTTGAAAGAAAATCAACCGATATTCACCGACCACAGTGCAGTATTGTCTATAGTAGACGACTCATGAGTTAGAATCCCCTTACCATCGGGCTAGCCGTGAGTGGTTTTTCCAATGCTTGAATTTTCCAGGTCTTCTGGGTTGTGTTCAAAATTACAAAAATGGACTTTGAAAATCGTAGACCCAATAACGGATTGACTGTTCAATGCCAGTTATAAAATAAAATAATTTTTTTTAATTCATGCAATGTGATTACTTTGCATTGTTAGAAATTTAAGCTATCACATCTTTAAAAATTGTAAACTAAATGTATACTTGTAACTTTAACAGCAAATTGTAAACGTAACACTTTTACGAAATGTATTTATTTTGGAAAATACAAATGTCGATAAGTGAATAGCAAAAGTCAATACGTTAAAGACAGATGTCGATATGTCAGAATGTTGATATGCCAGATGTATAAAAATTGTAATAAAATGTAACGCATGCTCAATTTCGATCTTTGGCGATGTCAGGAGATAGAATGATACATAACAAATATTTCAGTCATTCACTGAAGTAATGTCGACATTCACTAAAGTGGCTATCTGGGAGACGATATTCACAAAATTTCAGACTTGCATGGTAATAAAATACTTAAAATACTTACTTTTAATCAAAATATTAATCGCGTGAACAAAATAATCCCAAATATTAATTTTTGTTTATTTATTATTAATTATTGTTAAATATCTAGAGTTGAATGGTTTTTTAGTTTAGTTTGCTACTTTATTGCTAAAAAGGGAGTGAAATTACGAAGTCGAGAAAAATCTCAAGGTGAAAAAAATATTTACTTTTAATCAAAATATTAATCACGTGAACAAAATAATCCCAAATATTAATTTTTGTTTATTTATTATTAATTATTGTTAAATATCTAGAGTTGAATGGTTTTTTAGTTTAGTTTGCTACTTTATTGCTAAAAAGGGAGTGAAATTACGAAGTCGAGAAAAATCTCAAGGTGAAAAAAAAAAATTTTTTTTTCAATCCAACAGTTAAGCCTAAATTAATATGCAATATTCATTTCACCTTGTGCTGTCGACAAGTAAGTTATACAAACCTTTCGTAAATATTTTTACTAAAGCGGAACTATTGACAATAAAAAAAATTAATAAATAGTATATGTAATATGAAACAGTTATGATAACAACGTACAAAAGGCGGAATAGGGGGAGGGGAGGTTCGAAAGGGGTCAAACGGCTTTTAACCTTCACTCATTGTTTCATCTCGCCAACCGACAAAGAATAGGCGGGAGAAAAACAAAAGGAAGAAAATGAAATAAATATAAATCAATAACATGGACTCATCTCTCTTCTCATGCACCATATTCCATGAGGAGGTGGGAGTGGAGAAATAAAAAAAAGAATTAGGAAGAAAAAAAAGAGTTCCGACGGAACGAAGTTTGAAACAAAGGGCCGCATTATGGAACAGAATGGCGAATGTGGAATCGATGCGGAACTCCTGCGGATAAGAGAACACCCGTACATCTAAACACCTGTCGCGTTTCTGTATTGACGCCCAAGTTAACGAGACACCCCTCCCCCAGTACGTTCGAACAAAAACACTGTCAATTTATCAGCCCAACAGACCGTAGCCTGAAATCGGTACGTTTCTTTAATAAATTTACTGCTGCCATTCCGTCAAAGCAAAGTTTTTATCTGCTGATTGTTTTGCTGCCACGTCTTTTATCTCGTGTTTAAATTTTTGTTGTATTTTTAAAACATTTTTTCTCATGAAGAAATCGTTTGGTTTTTGTTATGGAAATTCCCAGCCCCCTTTTTCCCTGTTTTATAATTGCAACGCTGGATTGTATAAGTTGATGCGACTGTGATTGAGATTTTTTTTTCTTTTTTTTTTTATAAAAGTTCGAAATCGTCTGCGTCTGCAATTATGTTGCCCATAATTGAATTGTTATTTGTTTGATTGGCATTGGCTTTAACGCTCCACCAGGAACATAAATTAAAGGCCAATGGCGAATCGTTTTCACGCTCCACCGTTTCGGAAATCGGTTGACTTAAAATGATTAAGTGTTCCTTCAATATCGCTTGCAACAATAATTATTCAGTGGATAATAATAACTTCCTAGTAATGCTATACAAAGCAAGATATAGCTGAATTCTTTCCTAAATCTTTTTTTTTTCTTTTATAATAAAAACGTTGTTTTAGGATGGTTGGCTATTTTTTTCATTGTGTGCTTTTACGGAAGGAGATACGTAAAAAGATAATTTTAGTTATAAAATAATATATATAAAATTTTTTAATTTATTCATTTAAAATCATTAGGTGATATATAAAATTAATGGAAATTACTGGGAATTTTTTAGCAGCAATTTTTTTTTCGCAAATTGAGTGCATTTTTCTAAATTTATAAATTGAAAAGCAATAGACATATCAGGCCAGTGAAAAATGCTGAAAAAATCAGTCAGTGACATATCAGCCAGTGACAAAAATTAAATAAATTTGAAACCAGTGCAATTTCTCTATTTCGTACAAAATTGACAAAAAAATGAATTTGCATTAAACTACTAAACTTACATTAAACTTTTCTATAAATTCTTTTGTATAATTCTATGATTCAATTATAACTGCACGAAAAAAAAGTATAGTCAAAATTGCCAGAATATGGTTAAATTTAACGTGTTTCTGGGCAAATGAGGTAAAATTTATAACTTTATCATAATACCTTAGAGGACGACATAAAACCCCTTAAGTTGGTTAAACTACAACGTATTTACTTAAACTTAAGTATTTACAAAATTAACGTATTTACTTTTCAGTTATGCATTTTTTAATAAATGCATGGTAATAAACCAGTATTTCCGGTAAACGATGCCATGTGATCGGAAAAAATTACCAAATGAATGATTTAAAGTCCTGGTATTTTGATTTTTATCACCAGAATTAATATTTTTTTTTTTAATGCCAGAATTTTCTCTACCTTACAGTACGGGGAATTTACCATTTCTTTTCTCCATGTATTATTTAAATACAATATATTATGAGTTAAGTAATATTATAACATATATTATTACGCTCTCAGAAAAACCAATTAAGTAGATAAAGTATATTACCATGCAAGTTTGCGGCAAATTTAAACTGCAATTATGTTTTCATTCAAATTTAACTACAGCTTCGCATAACCTCATAAAAGATTGTTTAATTTTGCATGACATTTTAATTCATTTTAGTGACACATTAAGACGACACTATAACACGAGAGAAACACTCAGTGGCAAATTCTCTTGAGTGTTGAGTAGTTCAAAGTGATTAATGAGTAGTTTCAAAGCATAAAAAAAGTAAGTTCAGAAAAATTTAACGTAAGTCATTAAGTATGAATGCTGAAATTTTTTTTCAAAATATAAGAATGCAAAATTTCTTATTATTACGCTGTGGAAAAGTTTTCCAATAATTTTTTTGCATTTCGATATTTTGAAAGTAATTTTTTCACCATTTGAAACACCATTGTTCTCTATGGGCTTACCTGCATCAACATTTTTATAAACATAAAATTTTAATGTACAAATAGAAATTAATCAAATTTGCGATGATTAATCAGTGGGCCAGCATCGATTTCGTGGCCAAAGTTAGTATTTCGATAAAATTTGTTTCGAAATTTGGGGGTTTTTATTAAGGGGTTTTTATGTGCAGGTAAATTGTATTCATAGTTGAAATTTTGAAATACACTAAAAATACCCGAAAAAACAAAATGGCGGCTGAAATATGGCGAGCAAAAATAAAAAAAATAATATAGTGCGTTTAAATAATTAAATATAGCAATGAAAATATAATAATTTTCGTAATTTTATGTTAAAAATGAAAAGCAAATTATATTTCCGAAGGGATAGTACAAATTAACGCGAATTAATTACAAAATAACGCGAAAACATGAAGAAAAAAACATAATTTTTGTTTTTCGGTATATTTAATCCACCTTTTCAATACGGGCAAAATGGGGCAGTTTTTTTCGAAAGAAGAAACATCAAAGAAGACAACAAAGCAAAAAATTAGCTAATTATCTCGTGGAACTTTTTGAACTATGTTTCGAAAGTCATTCAAACGTTGTAAAATGTCAAATGATAAGATATAAACTACAGTGGAGCATCGTTTATACGACGCCGAAGGGACCACCGAAAAACGTCGTATAAACGATAACGTCGTATAATCGATTTTTACTTCTAAAACTGAAACTAACTCTGTTTTCAGTTAATTTTAATGTTTAACGTGTTGATTTACATAAATTTCTAAATTAGACAAAGCAAAACAAACAAATAACCAAAGAAGAAAAATTGCAGTGAGCAGTTTGAATGTATGTTCCCTTTAATTATATTTTCTTGCTATTAGTCTCTACAATGCTTTGAATAGCGAGTTGAACTTACTGCTTTCTATGATGTAATTTTAGATTTCTAATCACGGCCAAATCTAATGGCTGAAGCGCACTTGCGCAATTTGCAGGAAAAAAGAGAGCTTTTACATTTTCCAAAATAATTAGTATCGAAGGGTGCGCTGGACATTGGTCGATGAATAGCAAAGTTTTTCGTTTTTGCCTCTTCATAATATTGTCTAGTTTTTTCAGTCTTCTAGTAAAAATTACGGTCGTCATCCAAGCATTCTTGTTGGCACCCTTTTCTGTATCATTCATGTTGGCAAATGCCGCCTTTTTTAAAATACACAATAAAAAATAAAAAATTAAATAAACGTGAACAAAATCTAAAAACCGACGTATAACCGATTCTGTGCGTCGTATAAACGATATATTTTTACATTAAAATGAATAGGAATGATTTGGGACCACACTAAAACGTCGTATAAATGTAAACGTCGTATAAGTGATCGTCGTATAAACGATGCTCCACTGTATAAGTTTGTCAAGAGTATTAACTAATACAACAAATTGAAAAATTGTACAATAATTTCAGACTAATTACTCTGATGAAAATGTAACAGTAAGGTGAAATTCCTCTATATATTTCTGAAATAAAAATTTTCAAGTTACAATTAAAAAAATTTTTTAACATGTTTTTCATTACATTGTACTCTCGTTGGTTTAAAAAGTAAATTATAATGTTTGGAATGATAAAGAATACTTAATTTGGACTATATTAAAACTACCTATGCATATTTTAGTTGAAAATTTAATTTTTGACTTTTGGCCAAAGATCATAGTCTTCTGGCCCACAGTGCCACGGTAGAAACTTTTCATCGCAGATTCATTTTCCCCTCCATAAGTAATTTAAAATTTCAAGTATAGAAAAATTAAGTTCAGGCAAATCTAGAATATTACAATTAATAAATTCTACAATCTCTGAATCTTACAATTCTATAATATCTAAAAATCTCTTACAATTCTACTATCTCTGAAAAAATCTTACAATTCTACAATTCCTAAAAATCTCTTACAATTCTATAATCTCTAAAAACGTCTTCTACACAATCTTCACAAATATTCTACAATCTCTAAAAGTATCAGCTCAACGGTATCTCTAAAATTAAACTGTAACATCAGGAGAATTTTCTTCTAAAAACTTAATAAGATGTTAAACTTATCCATGTTCACGTTTAAATGTAACTATATTTATTATGTATTAAAGTTTTAAGGAAAAATTGCATGACAATACGTTGGAGCTTGGCAGTTTATAAAATTTGCAACAAACTTGCAAAATATTTAAGTTCAACCAGCTTTAAATTTTGTGTTGTGTTCATATTAATTAGAATGCATTCAGCAATTCTTTAAATTTTACAATAACTTTTTATATTTTTTAATCAATATTATAAATTACAATTCATCATTTGATTATTTTTTCTAGATAAAAAATGTCGTCTTTTTACTTAGTATTTCTTTGCAATTTCTTAGAGAAGTATTTTTCAAAAATATCGTTCATTTTACCCTTTGAAATTAAAAAAAAGGGCTTATTTTGAGCTAAAATAAAGGCATTTTGAATCATAATGTTCGGGAATTTCGCTGTAAGATGTTAAATTCAAGCAAGTTTAGTTTAAAAAAGAAACATATGATCCTGAAATCAAGTTCACGAATTTAAGTTTAAGTTCCATTGCCTGATAATAAGAAATTGCACGATAATATGAAATAATTTCAATTTTTCCTTTTATTAAGCTTGCAGCAAATTGTAATGATATTATAGTTCAAATCAGTTCAAAATTTTTAAGAATATAGAATAAATTTAACCAAGCCTAAAATAAATTCGACAATTAAACTCATTTAAGTGAAAAATAAATAAATGACTTTGAATTTCAGCTCCTCGCTTTAACTTATTTACCAACAAGCAGTTAGTTTTTCTCATTAATCATATCCACCACCGCAAATGGACTATAGAGGGGGGGATGCAATGAGGGGGGTGAGCACTTCTTGTCACCCACAATCTGTGGCCCAGAAAAGATGTCAAAAATGTATCTCTCTCACCCCAGGATGAGGGAAGCTTAAAAAATGGAACAAAAATATTCGAAACAAAAACTGGAACTGTCTGGGAACCACATGTGCCAAAAAAAGTCAAAAAGGCATGGCAGTCTCATACTTTGGTGCTATATGAAAAAGCTTGGTAATATGAGCAGACGAGATTTCAAAGTTACGGTCGCCGATACGTGCTAGTGACTTCGTGGAATTTCTCCAGCGAGTTGAGTTAGTCTCGCAACTTTTATAAGCATCGTCACAACCCTGTTTAAGTATCTCTCTGTTTCAATCAAAATAGAAACAAAGCATGTATTTATTAATTTTTTAAATTTGATTTGATTTCTGAGAGTTATTTACATGCATCGATGTGCGATACATCGATGATGCATCGATATAACGTAACATATCGATGTTTCACAAACGACGTCATGATCATTATTTAAGTTATTCTCCAGACATATCGGGGATACTATGCTTTACGGTCTACATGTAATGCACAATAATTATCACCAAATATCGAGTATGAAAATGTATTATATCATCAGTAAAGATAATTATGGAAGGCTATAATACCGTGGGAAACACAGAAAACAGTAAAAATTGTGTATGTTTATAACGTAGAGATTATGAAAGCATGAAAACCGATAATCAATAAATACGATATGATTTGGGTGTTGTTAAAATCCGTTTGAATAACGAAAATAGTTGCCTGTATAAAATAAGGTAATACATCAAGAAATATCGCTATTTTTATTGATGCATTGAATTCTGATATTGGCCATGTCAAGCATAGGAATTTTTCAGTACCCCTATAAAAGTCTTTAATTAAAATTTTCACCATTTAAAACTTTTGCACCGTGTATCAGACTTTTAAATAAAACTAAATATAACCTTTAAAATTTAGAACTTTAAATAAAATAAAGAACTATTCTATAGTATATTATTTTTTAAGGATAATATTCAACTAAAATAATGAAAGAGCGTAGTTTTTTTAAATATTTTGAAGTTAAAATTGAAAGTATTCAAATCAAATACTACATAAAATTATAATCAATATCAATTTCAGGAAAACAAATTCTTCCCCAAAAAATATTTTAACTCATTCCTAAAACTTATTTCAGATTTAAATAAAACATAAAAATGGAATGAATAGTCATAATTCGCTCGAATTGAAAAACTTACAAACGTGCAGGTTGTAAAGGATATTATCAATTTGTTGGATTAAAATCTACAAATAAAATGTATGTATAGAGTATATAGTATTTTTCGCGTTACAACATCTTATGCATTTCGATTGTATCACCATTGAGTTACTAATTGATATTCCCAAATTATACCATAAATAGTAATTAGATTCATTTGTTGGATTTCATTATAATTATAACTCCTACAAATAAAATATAAAAGTAGATATCACCCCTGCGAAACGTTTTTTCTGTACAGAGCATCTTATAACAGAAAAGCTACTTTTACAGTGATAAAATATGGTATAAAGTATTTTTTGCTTTACCTCCAATGTATTTCTATTGTATCGCCATTGAGTAACTAATAAATGCAAGAATACCTAACACTTTCTTCTTCATCTTCTTCTTCTATTTTCTTCTACCATATTTTATTACTTTTGCGGTAATAAAATATAGTATAAAGTATTTTTCGCTTTACCTCCTATGTATTTCGATTGTATCACCATTGAGTAACTAATAAATGTAAGAATACCTAACAATTTCTTCTTCATCTTCTTCTTCTTATATTTTCTTCTATATTTTATTACTTTTACAGTAATAAAGTATTGTATGAAGTATTTTTCGCTTTACCTCCTATGTATTTCGATTGTATCACCATTGAGTAACTAATAAATGTAAGAATACCTAACACTTTCTCCTTCATCTTCTTCTACTTCTTCTTTAGCTTCTTCTTTTCTTTATTTTCGATTTCACTATTGAGTTACTAATAAATATAAGAATACCTAACACTTTCTTCTTCTTCTACTACTTCTTCTTTTCTTTAATTTCGATTTCACTATTGAGTTACTAATAAATATAAGAATACCTAACACTTTCTTCTTCTTCTACTACTTCTTCTTTTCTTTAATTTCGATTTCACTATTGAGTTACTAATAAATATAAGAATATCAAACACTTTCTTCTTCTTCCTCCACTTCTTCTTTTCTTTAATTTCGATTTCACTATTGAGTTACTAATAAATATAAGAATACCTAACACTTTCTTCTTCTTCTACTACTTTTTCTTTTCTTTAATTTCGATTTCACTATTGAGTTACTAATAAATATGAGAATACTTAACACTTTCTTCTTCTATCACTTCTTCTTCAGCCTCTTTTTTTCGTTAATTTCGATTTCACTATTGAGTTACTAATAAATATGAGAATACCTAATACTTTCTTCTTCTTCTATCACTTCTTCTTCAGCCTCTTTTTTTCGTTAATTTCGATTTCACTATTGAGTTACTAATAAATATGAGAATACCTAATACTTTCTTCTTCTTTTACTACTTCTTCTTCTACTACTTCTTCTTCTACTTCTTCTTTTCTTTAATTTTGATTTCACTATTGAGTTACTAATAAATATGAGAATACTTAACACTTTCTTCTTCTTCTGCTACTTCTTCTTCAGCCTCTTCTTTTCGTTAATTTCGATTTCACTATTGAGTTATTAATAAATATAGGAATATCTAACACTTTCTTCTTCTTCCTCTACTTCTTCTTTTCTTTAATTTCGATTTCACTATTGAGTTACTAATAAATATAAGAATACCTAACACTTTCTTCTTCTTCTTCTACTTCTTCTTTTCTTTAATTTCGATTTCACTATTGAGTTACTAATAAATATTAGAATACCTAACACTTTCTTCTTCTTCTTCTACTTCTTCTTTTCTTAAATTTCGATTTCACTATTGAGTTACTAATAATTGTAGGAATTCTCACTACTTCTACTGCTAACACTTTCTTCTACTTCTTTCATTTCTTCTCGTTTTTCTTCTTAGACTTCTCTTCTTCTATTTCATTTTTATTTCTTCTCATTTTTCTTCCTCTACTTCTCTTCTTCTACTTCTCTTCTTCTACTTCTCTTCTTCTACTTTTATTTCTTCTTCCACTTTCTATTCTTCTTCTACTATCACTTCTTGGCCCTCCAATAGCTCAGGGCCGTCCCAACAAGTTTCTTCCAATGGAGTCTGTTAGATGCTTGTTTTTCCAATTAGTTGCTTTTAATGTTTTTAAATCTTTTTCAATGTCATCAAGCCATTTGAGTGGAGGTCTACCTCATTTTCTAATGCCACCTGGTTTCTTGAAGGTTAGTAACTTCCTAAGATTGTAATCCTCTAATAAAAATAAGTGATCAAGATACCTTATTCAGTTTGATTTGATGACTTTTACTATGTCTGGTTGCTTTTGTATCGATTAGAAATTTCATAATAGGAAAGAATTCGCCAGACGTTAATTTCTTGGACCGCACAGAAAATTTTGCTTGGTATTTCTTTTTGCTTGGTTTGGGTATGTTTGCTGAGCGTCCAGCGTTTGATGCCGTACAGGACTACTGGTAGGATTAGTATTTTATGCAAACTTATTTTTCTTCTATTGCTAACAATCTTAGTTGGAGTCGGGACGAGTCGTGATCTTAGTTGGTTTTTAAACCACAGTAGCATCAGTTTGTCTGCCTCAATTGGTGATTAATTTCAGCATTCATTTCATTTTTGTTACTGACAGTTGTTCCAATGTACTTAAATTTGGTGACATTATCAAAGATATGAACATTCACCACCAGTGGTAAACTACCTGACTCTTGATTGGTCAAGACCAAAAATTTTGTTTTCCTTAAATTGATGCTTAGACCCATGTCTACAAACGGCTCAGTAGCAACCCGCCTTGATCTGCCAATAATATCAAGATCGTTTGCATATGCCAGCTTTTGTATGTATTTGTTGTATAAAGTGTCATTAGTTGTTATCTTTCCATCTCTGATGATTTCTAATGCAATGTTAAAAAGAAGGCATGATGGGGCAACACCTTGCCTAAGACTTCTACGAATAATAAAGAACCCGGAGAGCTCATTTAATGTCTTAATATTAAATCGAACGCGTGAAAACTTAATTTGACAAGTTTCTTAGCACTTTACAAGGAGAAAAATATTGTGGTAATACCATTTCCAGTTAAAAAAAAAAACATAACTCTAAATAAAATCCAAAATATGCGGCATGTAAACCATTCATTTGGTAATTTTTCCCTTTTATATGGTAAATTCCGATTTTCAAAATAATATGTCTTATAACTATACATTTAGTAAAAAATATATAACTGAGAGGTAAATTAAACCAAATAAATGGTTTTTATGCCATGTTCTAAAAAAATTATATATTATGGCAAACATATTCAAAAATAAATTAGTTCATATGTACGCAAACCTCTCAACAAATAAAGTGTTCGTTATTTATCGTATTGAAAATACTTATTATTAAAAGTGTTATCAACTAACAGAGAAGAGAACAAAATAATAAAAAGATTCGAAGGAATTAAAAATATTACATACCATATGACCGAAATTAATCCGCAGCGTCTCTAGAGAGGAAAATGATGCGTTCATAATTTTGTGTTTAAGCTGATTACCTTAACCGATAAGTTACATTGCGGTAAATTTAATAGCGCTAAGCTCAAAGAAAACAATCCTTTTTATAATATGTCCTCTAATTAAACTTTTAAAGTAAAATACTTTTCTTCCATATTCCTGAACAAAGTATTAAATACTATTTGCTTTGTATATTTCCCAATACAGTTTCTTAAAATACGAAATAGTGGAAGTAATTTGGGCGGAAAACTGTTTTAAAATGAGTTAAAGTTTATTTATTGTTTTATAAGATATTTAATTTAATTAAAAGAAAATATCGACTAGATTATAAAGTGAAGATTATTGTAACTTCTGCAAATTATAATTTTTTTTGTACCCCTATATAATACTTCAAGAAATTTTGTGTACAGTAGATATACACAGTGAAAAATTACAGTAGAAAGTACCGGCACTCAGGGCGCTGGTACTTTTTAATGTAAAATCCATTTTTACCGGAACATGTTTACGGAACAAAAAATCTGATATACCGTAATTTTTACAGTAATAATTACAATAAAATCACTGAATCACAATGATTAAAATATATTGCTGTAAAAATTACGATGTAATACTTTACGCTAAAAACGGATTATACGGATGATGCACCTAAACTGCCAGTATTTTATAGCGTAATTTGATCCTGAAATTTCTGCAATGTACGTTTGTCTATATAGTTCTTTCGATAAATAACTCTGCCATTCCCCCCTGAATTTTTTTTTAAAGTTTATGGGAAAACTGGCTTAAGATTTAACAGGGTGTTGTAACCAGGATAGCCATATGTTCACTATAGTATGTTACACCATGAAAAATACTCATTTTGAATTCGTGCCTTTTTGACTTCTTAGTTGTTAAAAACTAGATATTCAAAAAATTAAAAGTGATTTTCCGTAAAATCCATTTTTACGTTAAAATATTAGATCGTAGTTTTACAATAATATTTATTTAATTAGATTAATTCAGGGATTTTACTCCAAAATTACGGAATATCAGATTTTTTGTTCTGTTACATGATCCAGTAAAAATGAATTTTACTGTAAAAAGTACCCGGATCCTGAGTGCCAGTACTATCTTTCCACCAAGCTGGGCATTAAAACGCGCAAGTAGCTTGAATAAAAAATTTATTAAACTTTACATACTATAAAGTCTAAAAATATAAGAAAGATAATTGGTTTGCAAAAGCATGAATAAAAGTAAAAATATTAAAAACTAACGGGCTGACAGACGATAAAATTAGAACTCCAAAGAAAGTTGTTGATTTTTTAGAATGAGTTTTGTGTGGAATTTGAGTTTTCATATATCCCGTTACGGGCACTTTATCTAGTTGTTTTATAATATTTTATCTATCCCGCTACGGGTGAGTTTCCTTATATCCCGTTACGGGTTTTTCTTGCTGTTTTATGATCTTTTCACTATCCCGTTACGGGTAATTCATATTTGTTACTGTTTGTGTTGTCTGTTAATAAAAGTTTTTTTATAAAAAAAAACTGAACAGTTCCTTAATATAGCTTGATACGCTACAATACAAATTGCTTCTTTGGTAAGATTATCAAAATCCCTGGTTAATTTTCAGCTTTTGCATATTTTTATAAGCCCAAACAATGCAGCATTGGAATGACTTTTCAAACATTGAAAAATTACCTTCAAAAACGCTCTTCGTTTTCGTAAAACTGCGGCTTTTCTTTTTATTGACATTTTATCCTTTTTCCTAATCAACATATAGTACGCTGATTAAAGATGAATAAAATGTAACCTAACAGTCATGAATAATTGTTAAAAAAAATTATAACAGTTTTAAAAAAAAACAGTATATTATTCACTAAAAAGTATTACACCAATTGACGGCATTGCTTTTAAGGAACAACTTTGATAAAATTTTCAAACAGAATGTAGCTAAGGCAAAACAAGTAAATCAAATCAAATTAAATTAATCCACAGGAAAATGCATACTGATGTACTGCCCTTCAGAAATAGTTGTCGAATATACCTTGGAGTACTCCAATAAGAAGTAGTACTGATATAGATCTAAGCGACTTGTCTAAAGAAAAACAACATTTACGAGGAGAAAAAAAAATCTGATATAATTATTTTTCAGTATACAAATAACATTTCTGGTAAAAAAGAAAATAATAATTCTGGTTAATATTGTGGTTGTCATAGGTTGTTAAGGCAAAGGGGGTGAGCTTCTTCTTGTTTTCCAATGGCACTATCTGAGGTTAAGAATTCGAATTCTGACACACACAAACGTCACAACCTGTTTATAAGGCGGACTTATTCATACATCCATTCATTCTTCTCCAGATCATAATTTTGATGGAACCAGATTACCATCTACCTTCAATTCAGTACACCCAGAGGTATGATGTGACGATGATTAGACAGATTTAACGATGACCCAACAGATTTAAAGTGTACCAGTAACCAAGTACCATTTACTACACAGGGAGTCTTCGGCCTGCGGGGTTAGAAAGACAAAATATACGGTATTTAAATAATTCATTTGGTAATTGTTCCGTTCATATGGTAACAGTTTATCGGGAATTCTGGTTTTTAAAATTATAGTTCTTATTACCACACATTCCATAAAAGATACCAAACTGAAATGTAAGTTTGTAGAATATATGGCTTTTGTGCTATGCATTATGATAAAATTAACACATTTATCAAATTTTATCCCATATTTTAGAGCCCTATTTTATTCTTAATTTTACCAAAGTCATTACCGGTTTTATATTCGGTATTACCAAGTTTTTTGATATTCCTATAGACCCAGAAACATTGTAAATTTTACCATATTCTGGTAGCTTTAACCATACTTTTTTTCTCAGTGTTGCTATAAGGTCATACTCTCTCCTCTATGAAATTGAAAAAGTAGCCAATCTTGCTTGCGGTTAATAATAAGGTTTCTACCTCAACTGTGAACCGTTTAGGATTGCTCAATTATTTCAATTTCCTGTAAATTTGCATTTTTTTACATTTTTGAAAAACTAAACTCATCGAAAACCGATCACAATGTCCATCTATCTCTTACATAATTTTAAGCACATTAATAAAAATTAATTAACAAATTGAATTTTTTAATTAATTTGTAAATTAATTTATTTGTAATTTTGTTACGATTTATTTTAAAAATTAAATTGCAATTAAAAAAAAAAATTTTTTTTGTTTCAGTTACTTCATGCATCCATTCTTATGCTTATAGAAGTGTTTTTAAAAGTTAGCTAAGTACTTTTAAAACCTAAACATTTATATTGATTTTTTTAATAGAAAAAAAAACTTTTTAAAGCGTTAGTTTTGGCTTTTTTTAAACTTTTTTACATTAAGAAAACTGTTTCCTAATGTTATGCTATGGAAGTGTGTCTTGCAAGAATTCTCATTTTAATTTTGCCTGCGGCCTCAACACTTGGAAAATAAAATTTTCTGGGAAAAAACTGAGCACACTGCCATTTTTTGATGCGCTTTATCTGAGAAACAAACATATATTCTCACGCTTACATTAGTTCCATACCTTTTTCCCCATAATTGCTTTTCTTTTTTTTTACCTTGTCCCTGTGATTCCTGGAAGACACCAATTTCATATCAGCAAGAGTTTTGTATTACATTTTTTCCCAATTGATGCAACTTGTAAAAACCTGGCCGTAAAGTCAAGATAGGTAAATAAGTTGATATTTATTACCCACCTAAACAGCAACTTTCCCATATCATGTGGCGGCCGTTTACAAACTAACAAGGCTTAGTTAAAGCACATGGGATTATGATGATCCAGTCCCGGGGCCAAAGTTCGAAAAACACTTCCTCCACGACTCCAAGCAGACGACTCTTTTACAAGTTATGAGTCTTTTATTTGACATTTCGCTTGGCTGGGTCAAAACTTTACCAAAATGTATAATCCCCCAAAAGGCGACAGTACCGTTCATTCCTTCATCTTAACCGTCATAGAAGATCATTTCGAACGTCACCCCTATTCGGGGGTGACGTTCTATAACTTCCTGCGCAGAAGAAGAAAAAAAAATAGTTGATGGAATACTTTGACAAGTCTCTTGTCGGCTTGCCGAACAGACCTCTACGCATTGTCAATCACGGACCAATCTCGGTATTTTTGGTCTTATCTACAGTTGACAGATCTCCTAGAAATTTGGCGATTTCTTTTCCCTTTTGGTGGAGTGGGTGTTTATCAAAAGGAGTTTATAATTCGAGATGAATTTTCCCAAACACGACGATTATATTTCGCGTGTTGTAAATTTTCGCCAAGTGGGGCCTCGCGTGCCGCGGCATCGAAATATGGGACCCAATTGGAGATGGCACCCTGATGAAGGGTCCTGGAATTAGGAGATTGCTCAAGTTACATTTCGCTTCCCGGAATAGATTCTGCAACATTTCGATAAAGCGAGAATGTAATTTACGAAATGGATTTTTACACAGACCTCGTTAAAAAGAACTTGCAATGTGACCCTAGTGTTGACATGTAAGCATCTTTTTGCGTTATAAATAACGCTATAGATTGCTTTTATTGCAAATAAGATAACGGGCTGGTTAAATTTATATACCAGCATTTATCTGTACAGTGTTATGTATACATCATAAATTTGGGAATGCTGCGGTTTAGATAGATGCAATGAAAAATACAAATCTGTTACTAAATGAAATGTTTATTTTGAAAGGCGTTTTCTATTTCCTGTTTTTAAAATGCACGCCTTTTTCTCTAAGCTTTCTTATTTAGATAGTGTATTATGGTAATAAGAAAATCAACTATTTGGTATGTTTATTTTGTTTATTGAATTGACAGTGGTTTTTATCAGATATACGGGGGGGGGGAGTTCCTGGGAAAATAGGAATTGTAAAAAGTGTTATTAAAATAAGAGTTATACAATGCGGAATTATTAAAACGGAAAAGTTAAAGCATAAGAGAATATCTTATCAATAATAAGGACTGAATGAAAGGAATCAATCATATGAGTTAGGAAAATAAGAGAATATCTTATCAATAATAAGGATTGAATGAAAGGAATCAATCATATGAGTTAGGAAAATAAGAGAATATCTTATCAATAATAAGGACTGAATGAAAGGAATCAATCATATGAGTTAGGAAAATAAGAGAATATCTTATCAATAATAAGGATTGAATGAAAGGAATCAATCTTATGAGCTAGCTCTGTGGTTTTAAATGATTTGATTCACATGAAATTTAGTGATGCATTTTACATTCTAGTGATGCATACATGAATATAGTGATTCATTGTTTTGAAATACAGTGATACATTTTACAATGTTAAGAATGAATTTAAGTGCTTCAGTATTTATTTGATTTGAGCAAACTAATAATATATCAAATAAAATTGTTTTCTTGAAACAATTTACTCATATTGTTGTTCCATTTTGACACTGATGCATATAAAATTCGTAGAACTTTTATGCCTACAATCTGTCATAAAATATTAATCTTTTGAAGAAAATAAATCAATGTACATGAAACTCATTGGTGCACTTTTGTGAGGATCAGTTTTTTGGGACCAGGAATTCTAATATGCTAACTTGAATAAATTAACTCTATATCGTTAATTTGAAGGAGTTTATTTTAAATAGATGATAATAGATGTTTTTACAATCTGAAAATATCTATAAGATCCAACTTTCTAAAATTAAGAACTAAATTACTCTTATATAAAACTCTTATAAGACCTGTCTTGATTTATTCTTCTAAGACCTGGGCATTGACTTCGAAAGAGGAAGAGGCGATTGCACTTTTTGAAAGAAGGGTACTGCGAAGTATCTCTGGTAGAGCTCAGGTAACCGGATCAGGGAGTAGAAGAACTCACTCAGAGCTGTATAAAATCTTCAGCGAGCGTGATGGTGTCGAGTCCATAAAAATACAAAGACTAAAATGGGCTGGTCATTTAATCAGAATGCAGGAAAACCGAAACTGCAAGAAAAGATTTTTATTTTGATGGGAACAAGACGAAGAAGAAGACCATGTCTTAAATGGATTGGCAGCGTTGAGAAGACCATCAACACTTTGAAAATCAAAAGCTAAATAAATCAGTCACCAAGCATAGGAGCAGTTGGAGGAAATTCCTTGAGAAGGCCAAGTCCCACCCAATGCTGTTACGTTAGTAAAGAAGAAGTTGTTATTATTTTTTTTAAATGTATAAAAGATACATATAATTCTAAAGAGAACGATTCAAACAAAAGAGACTATCTCATAAGAATTATATTTAATAACTATTTTATCGAAAAATGAAGTTCACATGCAACCCATTGATACATTTTACACTCATAAGAATCAATTGACATTAGAATCAGTGAGTTCTCAGGATGTATACATGAATAAGTTAATTCCAATCAATTGATTTAATTAATTATTAAGTAGTATTTAAATTAGCACAATACTTATAAAAATTAATAAAATTATTTACATCTGGTTTACTTTAATCAATTGATCTAACCAACTCAATCAAATCAGTTTGCTTTGATAATTTAATTCAAATTCACAAAAGTTCATGTAAAATCAAAAAAAAATTTGTTTTGATATTAAAATTTTCTGTAACTTAAATATATTTAAATAAGTAAATCAACTGTAAAATCCGATAATACATTTCATACTGATTCAATTCTAATTAATATTCACATTCATTGCTTTTAATAAAATTTAATTCTTTATTTTGGTACTGATTTGTATTGGTTGTTTAATTTAACTAGTTATTTAATTATTAAAATTCGTTAATTTATTTAAACTGTTATTCCTCATAAAATTTATTAGTTCAGTATAAGATTGATTTTAATGAGTGATTCTTATAAAACTTCTACTAATTCAATTCGAATTAATATTTGTTGATTCACATACATTGATTTCAATATAATTTAATTCTCTATTTTGGCATCTAATCAACTGATTCAAATCAGTTTGCTTTAATAAGTTAATTCAAATTCACCAGAGTTCATTAAAACCAGCTAAAAGAAATTGTTTTGATATTAAAATTTTCCTTGACTTTGACTTAAATGTATGCAAATAAATAAGTCAACTGTAAAATCCAATAACACACTTTATACTGATTCAATTCGAATTGCTAATTTATATTTGTTGATTCACATTCAATGATTTCAATAAATTTAATTCTCTATTTTGGTACAGACTTGAATTCGTTGTTTAATTTAGCTCGTTATTTAATTATTAAACTGCCTTAATTTATTTAAACTGGTATTTCTCATAAAATTTGTTAGTTCATTATAAGATTGATTTTAATGAGTGATTCCGATAAAACATTCTAACTAGAAAATAAAATATTCTTAACTTAAATTATATTTGAACTAAAGTAGAAATCTTGGTTTTCGTTTATTCGAATCACTTTATTTGTTTTACTTCTACGGAAGCTTAATACCACTCAACTACTTTGCAAATCTGTACACCACTTGACCCCCGACCCTTTATCACTTAGCCATATCACCAACGAGAATTGTATCCCACACCAAAGAAAGAAAAAAACAGAACGGAAAGGAGACAAAAAGGAAACCACTTCTTCTTTTTTATTTCGTTCACCTGCCGACAAAACTTCTGGACAGTGAGGAAAAAGCGCTTGTCTCAAACTTATAACTCCCGTGGTAAAAAAGCTGCTACTGTTTGCAACTGTTGAACGTGTCAGGAATGTTTTTGTTCAGGTGTGTTGAGCGTCAGGGCACGTATCAAACTGAGGTTAAAAGTTACGACGATGTCTTATCGGAAACTCTCAGCAGAGTTTCTCGCTTTGACGATTTATTCCACCAGTCAAATGAGTTTTTTTCGTTCTTTATCAAGACGGTTTTGTATCGCTTGGTTTTTCCTTCCTTCTTCTTTTTCGGCCGTCTTTAAAGTTTTTGTTTTTTTCTTGTTGAATACGAACGAGAAGAAGATTAAGTTGTAACGGGAGAAGACTGATGGTGGTCGGTTAAGGATAAATGTCAAGCGGAAAAGTGCTAACAGAAAAGAACGAATATTATGACTCCCTAATCTGGAAGACATTTTCGATTGATAATTGAAAATCACATTCTTTAATTCGAAAAATGAATTATACAATTAAAATTTCACCTGATAGAATTCAAATATTACCCATAATAATATTAAAATCTGATCACATAATTCCAATCTGGATCATCAGACTATGATTTTAAAAGATAATTCGTAAATCGCACAAATAATTCGAATAATAATAATACGAATGTAGCTACATGAGTTGATCAGAATATCGTATGATATGGTAATTCGCAAATCGCATAAATGAAAATTCGAAACACACGAAGAAAAAAATTCTGGTAAAATTACCCTATTGTATTAAAATGACATTTCTGCTAAAAACAAATTGGAGATTCCGGGAAAAAGAAATCCGGAGATTTACCGAAAATTCTAGTTTTCAAAAATTATAGTTCTTATTACCACGCATTTAGTATAATATACAGAACTGAGAAGTAAATTTGACCGAATAAATGGTTTTTATGTCATGCTTTAAGGCAGAGGTTGCCAAAGTGGTCTATATAGACCCCCAGGGGTCTATTTATCAAAAGCCGGGGTCGATCTGAGCCAGGGGGTCGAATGGGGGTCGATCCGAATCGGAAGGATCGATTAGGGGTCGAAGAAAAAACAGTTCTTAATACGCAAATCACACATACCTAATTGAGTTTGTAAAATTTGTAAATTTTTTTATAATTGACATAATGTCAGTTTCTTTATAAAATATAAATTAATAAGCGTATATTTATTCGGGTAAAACAAGTATTTACGTACCAGCGCGCAGTGGCACGAACTTAAAACAGTTTATAAGTTATATGCATATGTGAGCTTGTCCAAATGTCACGTGTGACGAGCATTGACGCTACAAACGCAAATATCATACGCAGTTTCAGCTATCTTTGCAAACTCAGAACAGTGTTGTATATTTGCAGTGCCATTATTAAAACTTTTATAGTTTTGGATAATTAGTTATTGTTTCGATAAAACAATTCGTTTAGTTTAGATATCAATTTTAATTATCAATGCATGAAAAAAAAGAAGGTAAGCATTAATAATATGGGTTAGTGCAGCCCGCGACAAAACTACAGCACACTTTGTATTTTTTTACAAAAATTACAAAATTGACCAATTTTGACGAAAATTAAAATTGACCAATTTTGAACCCAATATAGCGAACCTTGCAGGAGAAACACCAGGCACACCCATCTCATTGATTAAGAAACAATAAATCTGTTGTTACTTTACTTATTATTTCTACTTAATCATAATTAATTATTATTTAATAAATATTAAAATATTTAAATTTCAACATTAATATATTTTTCATAAAAGTATTGTTACACAATGTACTATTACTTTAATAAATGTTTAAAATCATATAATAAATGTACAAACACAGTATCTAATAGAGTTTTATTTTAATTAACAGAAAACTACTTTTATGGGGGTCGATGGAGATTTCGAAAAATTATCAAGGGGTCGATGACCAAAAAAGTTTGGCGACCCCTGCTTTAAGGTATCGTCTTAAATTACAAAATTTATCCAATTTCATCATGACAGAATTACAAGATTTGCCGTATAATGAAAAGTTTACTAAATTTTGTCCCATATTATTTAAAAATATCTTATTGCTAATTTTACTAAAATCATTACTAAAGAGTTTAGTAAAAGGGCTCAGGTAGACTGCGACTTCAGAGGATAATTCACAAATTGCAAGAATAATAATTCGAATATAACTAATTGAAATGACCAAAATATGGTATCACAGGATAGCTCGTAAATCACATAAATAACAATTCAAATATACATGGAGAAGAGAAATTTTGGCAAAATTACCTTACTGTTTGGTATTGACATTTTTTAGAAAAAAAAGTATTGTAATTCTGGTTAATAAAACAAAAATTTACGGTATTTAAACTGTTCATTTGCTAATTATTCCTTTTATATGTTTTCCGGAAATTCTATTTTTCAAAAATTATAGTTCTATTGTCAAACATTTAATACAAAATACAAAACTGAAAAGTATATTTAATCGAATAAATGGTGCTTATGCCATACTCTAAGGCAGTGTTTCCCAATGTGTGGTACGCGTTCTTATGCGAAATATCTTGCAACAAACGAAAATTTCAAAAAATTTTGTTTAAAAACAAAGCTAGCCATGAAAATTTACGATTACGTATTTTTCTAGAGGCTATTTTTTGCAGAGTTAACAGTTAATAATCAGTGGTATCAACAGTCAGTTGTGCTTTTTAATTTTTGTGCAATTTTTTTGTAGTAAAAAATCCATTCATTTTTTTATTAGTGGTACACAGCGTTACAAAAAATTTAGAAATGGTACGCAAAAGTCATAAGTTTGGGAAACACTGCTCTAAGGTATCATGATAAAATTATCAAATCTTATCACGCATTATATAATCATATTTTACTGTTAATTTTACCAAAATCATTGCCGAAGCTGTTTGGTTACAACTACCAAGCGTTTTGATGTTCCCATAGAGCCAGGAGCACGGTTAATTTTACCATGTTCTGGTAGTTTTGACCATGCTTTGTTTTCTCAGTGTTCAAATGCGTAAAGAAAGTAAAAATTACAATAATGTAACGGACGCGTATCAAAGTGGACACGGACAGTGATCTTTCGCTTCACGTCCTGGCATGTCTCATCATCCGATACGAAGTACCCGTTTACAAAATTTTGATGTGTGACTAGTCGGATTATGAGATTAGGGCTTAGAACACTTCCTGAAAACTCCACTTTCATAGAAATAGTTCTCTCAAAAGTGTTCCTTGTTCTCATAGATTTGAAAAAAAGCGTAAAATAAAAAATTATGGAAAAAGTTCTTGTAAAGTACAAGAATAAAAAATTAAAAAATATGGAAAAAGTACTAGTAAGGTACAAGAATGAAAAATAAAAAAATATGAAAAAAGTTCTTGTAAGATACAAGAATAAAAATTAAAAAAATGGCTAAGATAGTACGAATAAAACGTAAGGGAAAAAATTTCTAATGGAAATAAAGGTACTTTGGCAAAAAATCAAAGGAAGAAACAATCGCGGAAGGAAATAAAAATATGGTTACTTTTCCCAGTTTTAAATTTCTAGTAAAAAATCCTAGTAAAAGTCTCGTAATTAAATTTCTAGTAAAAATATGGAAAACGTTCTTGTAAGGTACAAGAATAAAAAATAAAAAAATGGCTAAGATAGTACGAATAAAACGTAATGGAAAAAATGACTAATGGAAATAAAGGTACTTTGGCAAAAAATCAAAGGAAGAAACAATCGCGGAAGGAAATAAAAATATGGTTGCTTTTCCCAGTTTTAAATTTCTAGTAAAAAATCCGTGTACTTCTCCATCAGTTAGAAAAGCAATTTATGGGCCTGGGTTTACAGATATTAATTTATGGTGTTTAAAAGTATTTCATTGTTTTCAGTAAAAATACAAAAACATGGTGCATAGTGAGTTACCCATATAACTTTTGTAAGTAAAGTGACCCTACTGAGTAATGCAACCCTACTCAACAGTACTCCGAAAAACCTCAATAAGTTTATAAATAAAATTACTTACTTGGGAAAAACAGCAAAGCAAAAATAATAAGGGTAAAATATACCCTTAAAAGCAACAATGAAAAAATAGTAACGGTAAAATGCATCCACGAAAAAAAAATGGAACTGTATCTGCAAGAACAATAATGAAAAAAAAAATTATAACGAAACAATGTACCTGAAAGAATAAAAAAAAATTATAATAGAACAATGTACCTTCAAGAACAACAATAAAAAAAATAACGGAACAATGTACCTGGAAGAACAACAATTAAAATTACAAGGGAACAATATACCTGCAAGTACAACAATAGAAAATTTTAAAGCGGAATGACGTACCTGCAAGAACAACAATGAAAAAAATTACACAAGAAGACCCGCATTGAAAAAAACAAAGAAAAAAACATTATACCAGATTTCAAGCAAGCTCAGAAAAATTGCATAAGAAGGAAATCACTCGAAAAGTATAAAAATGGAAAAAATACTTACTGGCAAAAGAAAGAACAGTAATGGATATAAAAAGTACCAGAGAAAATAGTATCGAAAATGAAAGTAGTTTCTCTTTTTTTCTTTCTTTTTTTTAAAAAAAAAAATTTGACGTTTTAATTACTAACTGCAGAGTTTTAGAGTAATACTAAATATTTGAGACATACTTATTGGGTTTGATGGAAGGGTTGATTTAAAACAACATTAGAAGAGAAAACGGCAATATTAAAAATTAAAAAAGCACTCTAGATAGCAATTAATGCTACGAAAAAAGCATATAAATTATAAATAATTATTAAATAACTAGTATTAAATAACTGTTAAAATATATGTAAAAACATCTAAATAATTTTTCCTTATTTTAAAGATGGAGAACGTTGCTACTTTTTCTAAGGACTGCTACCTTTTTTGTCACTTTTTCCGTTTTATTTATTTATTTATTCTTTTATTTATCTATTTATTTAAAAACCTATATAGAAAAGTACATCCAATTTCACCCAAAGTCTTCTAAAAGCCGAAGTGATTCTACACTAAGAAAAAAAGTATAATCAAAACTACCAGAACACAGTAAAATTTACCGTGTTTTTGGCACTATGGGAACACCAAAAAGCTCGGAAATTACAAAAATTACTGAATCATTCTAATTAAATAAATATTACCGGAAAAATTGCTGTTTAATATTTTACGGTAAAATGGATTTTACAAATCGCTTTGCTAAATCTAAATGCCTAAAAATATTTTTATTTGAAAAATTTATTTATTTATAAAGTTCTCATTAATTTGATAAAAAATAGCATATTTTTCACTTGAGGAAAAAAAATGCTATTATTTTATGAGCTTTTTGACGTTTATGAGCAATAGAATTACACTGCATAAAGAATGCCGGAAATTAGAGAGCAGTACGTTTACATTACTTTCACTTTCTCTATAAAATAATTTTGGTTTAACAAATAAAATATTACGAAGCAGTTTATTTTATTAAAAAAATTGAACATAAAAAATTTTCTTTTGTTTACCTTAAAGAGTGACTAGTTTTAAATATTGGGTAGAATATTTTCCATTTCCTACAACGCATGAAATATTTATTTCATTTTTTCCGCGTTCTTCATTTTTGGAATTCAATGTTTGTTTTCCTGTCAAACGCTTAGAACCAGATGTTGGAAATAATGATCTGTTATTGGGCAGCAAATCTTCAGTTAAGATGGTTTATTACTTTTAAGTAAAGCTTTATGAGGTGCATCTGGAAACGCTATTCCCTTTCTCAAAATATTATTAAAAAAAATTTGAAAAAATAAATAAATAAGAAAAAGTCTAAAAGCATATCTAAGAGATACTAGTTTTGTACAATAAAAGTTTTCAAATAATATATTGAAATTTTTAAGCATAATGCAAGCATTGTTAAAAAAAGAAGTTTTCAAAACAAAAATTAAAAAATAAATTAAAATAAATTAAATGCGTGTGTAATGTTTATGCACAAGTAAATACTTTTTATTCATATTTATTTCCTGGTATGTTTGTGGGGATAGTGCATTCGACAATGTCAACCTTTATCTATCTAAAAGTACCCCTAGATTGAATCGAGTTAGCATGTCTTATATACTACTGAAATGATATTTAATAATCGTAGTGGTAGTTATGCCACAATACTCCCCCACCAGAATTTTATCAGGGATAGAATTCGATGAACGGATACCACTAGTTGCCGCATTAGCGAATGACCGGGAGAGATATATTAGGTTAACCGGAATTTGAATGCTTGTAGTGAGAGCTGTATTAAGTTCACGGCTGCGTGCGCTGTCTCTCCTGTGTTGCTATTAGCAGTCGTGTGTATGAAGGATCATCCCGATGTGTGTAAATCTGCCCGAAACGCAACAGCGCGAGGAGGACGATGACGTGGTCACAAATAGCAAGTCAACTATTCAATGTAGACTATATATCGAAGTAAGCGTGTTCTAATCAAAGTGTGGGCATAACTGCTAATACAAATCACGTCCGCAGGTCACCAATGTGGGCATTGGACAATGCCAACTTTCATCTATCTAAAGCAGAGATCTCCAAAGTGGTCTATATAGACCCCTAGCGGTCTATTTAACATAAGCGGGGGTCAATCTGAAAATGCAAAAATATGTAAAACTTTACGAAATAGCTCAGCCATTTATGCAAGCATTTCCAAGTTCCTATATGGTTGAAGCCGGTTTCAGTCACGTAAATTCAATCTTAACTAAGAACAGAAATAAATTAAATGTGGAGTTTCGAGGGGATTTAAGATTAAAATTGACCAATTTTGAACCCAATGTAACAAACCTTGCAAAAAAAAAAAAAAAAAAAAAAAGCAGGCACACCCATGTCATTGATTAAGAAGCAATAAATCCGTGGTCACTTTACTTATTATTTCTACTTACTTATAATTACTTATTATTTCATAAATATTAAGGTATATATATTTCAACATTAATATATCTTTCGTAAAATTATTGTTACACTATGTACTATTACTTTAATAAATGTTTAAAATCATGAAATAAATGTACAAACGCAGTATCTTATAGAGTCTTATTTTAATTAACAGAAAATTACTTTCATGGGGGTCGATGGAGATTTCGAAAAATTATGTAGGGGTCGATGATCAAAAAAGTTTGGCAAGAATAAAGCTGTTGTAAGGAGCTGTATACTGTCTAACCGGAAGTAGTGCAGGTCAAGAGCTCGAGATTGTTGTTGTTTACATTTATATTAATTTAAACAATGATTGTTTTTGTTTTGTCGAGATTGATGTTGTTTACATGTTGATTACATTTATGCGAAACACCATCCATATAACGATCATAATATATCGTTAGAATATTCAATTACGAATATTTTACACTAGAAACAGTTTTATAATAAAATTTTCGAAGCTCTCTCGATAAGAAAAATTATTTGTGTGTCCATAACTGAAAACAAAAATCTAATTTCAAATTAATAGTAGTATACTTGGGATAGTTCAAGAACTGGCCAAACCCGATTCGAAATCATTATTCAAAATAATATTTAAATCGATAGGAAATATCAACAAAAAGAAAAAAAAAACTTCTCAAATGAATGAAGAAAAAAAAAACAATATTTTCAAAATAATATTTGACCTAATATCGACAAAAAAAGGTGTCCGAAGAATTAAAATGTACTAAAAGTAATGAAATGCAAAAATCTACAAAAACAAATATTTTAAAGATGTTAATTGAATTAGGAAAAATACCTAATTAAGCAAATGAAAAAATTAATAATGTTTCAAATTACACATTCGCTTCTTTCTCAAATCGATGTTAAAAAGTTACTAAAACCAACATTAATTAAAATATTATTGCAATCAATTGGTTACACTTATTCGCATCAATCATTCAAACTTTACTCGAATCAATTGATAACATTTACTCAAATCAACCATCGAATATTACTTTAATCAAAGAACAACATTTAGTTTAATCAATCTTACAAATTGTATTAATCAATGAGTAACACTAATTTATATCAATTATACAAATTCTCGAATCAATGGGTACATTTTATTCAAATCAATCTTACAAGTTTTATTAATCAATGAGTAACATTTATTTATATCAATCATAGAAATTCTCGAATCAACGGGTAACATTTATTCAAATCAATATTGCAATTTTTATTAATCAATGAGTAACATTTATTTATATCAATCATACAAATTCTAAAATCAATGGGTAACATTTATTCAAATCAATCTTACAATTTTTATTAATCAATGAGTAACATTTATTTATATCAATCATACAAATTCTCGAATCAATGGGTACCTTTTATTCAAATCAATTTTACAATTTTTATTAATCAATGAGTAACACTTATTTATATCAATCATACAAATTCTCAAATCAATGGGTACCTTTTATTCAAGTCAATCTCACAATTTTTTTTAATCAATGAGTAACATTTATTTATATCAGTCATACAAATTCTCGAATCAACGGGTAACATTTATCCAAATCAACCATCGCTCGTGAGAATATTGCTCAAATCAATGGATAACATTTACTCAAATCAACCATAGATCATACGAATATTACTTTAATCAAAGAATAACATTAAGTTTAATCAATCTTACAAATTGTATTAATCAATGAGTAACATTTATTTTTATCAATCATACAAATTCTCAAATCAACGCGTAACATTTATTCAAATCAACCATCTCTTGTGAAAATATTGCTCGAATCAATGGGTAACATTTATTTTAATTAATCATACAATTTTTTCTCGAATCATTGGATAACATTTCTTCATATCAATCATGAAAATTTTTCAAAAATCGACGTAAATAGTAAATTTCGTAAAATCTGCAGTAAATCGTAGGGGAGAGTGGGGTCAATTGTAATAGGGTACGATTGTAACAGACCAAAAATTTCGAGTGTTGGATTCTTGATTTGGTTCCTAGGTAACGCACAAGGTGTATTTAATAAATCTACATGTACACCCCTGCTGGCAACCATTTTTATGTACTTTTGAAAGAGTTACATCACAGATATTTTCACGCTACGTAAGTACTTCTTTTGGCATTAGAATATTATATTGCAACAGTGTAATTTTTTTTAAACAAATAAAAATTATTAACCAAATATGTAAGTGGGCACCTTAATTAACATTTCAAAAGAAAAAAAAGATTAGTTTTGTTAATTAACTAGCATTGTTTTTAACAAATGAAGCTGAAATGGCGTCTTGGGGACGATTGTAACAATAAGTAAAGGGACGATTGTAACAGCTGAAAATAAATAATCTTATGTTTACAAACCATTACTTAACTCTTTAAGAATCACCAATAGTTTCCTATATCATTTATATTATGATGCATGTGCATTATTTTATTTGTCACCTTTCACATCATAAATTAAAATTTTTAACCCTTTAGGTCTCTACTCATTATTATTTTTACTCCTAAAATATCACTACTATTTTGATCAATAAAAAAATATATCACAATTATGATAATATGTATAATTAACTATGTTTTAGTTGAATTTATAAACTGTTACAATTGACCCCGTAAGTGGGGACAATTGTAACTAGTGCACGACTGTCAAAAATTGTTAATAACTAATATAATAACATTTAAAATAAGGTATTTTTTTTTCTAGTAGAGGATAGTCTACTTTACTCGTCTGTCAATTAATACTAATAATATATTGGATTTTTTGTTAGTTAAAAATAGTTAAGTAAAAAATGTTACAAGTGACCCTACTCTCCCCTAAGTTTAATTAAATTCTTATTACCATAATGTTTTTTTTATTTGTTTATTTTTTTTAATGAAGATGTTGCTTAAAATGTTAAAAATGAGTAAAAGAAATAAACTAAAAAAATTTTAACAAACGGGTAATAAAAAAAAGTAAAGCTTGCTCAAAACAATGAATTTACTTTTTTCGTCATTTCGTTTTTTTTTAAAACACTATGCTTTTAGATCTGAAACAGTTGGTTTTTAATTTCCTCTATAAATTAGAAGAAGCGTAAATTACCCTCATCAGGAAGTGAAAAGCAGTGGGATGGTCCAAAACATCAGATTTACTTTTTTACTGGACCGTATAAGGTCAGTTTAGGGTCAAAGTAACTGAGTTTCGTGGTTGTGGACACGGACTGTTAAAAACACTTTCTTAAGAGAGACGAGTACGGCTCGTAACGTCTCCTGGCTCGGAACGGTCTCAGTCTGATGGTGGGATGAGGGTTGTTTTAATCTTTCTTTAACCTTTCACTGAGCATCCCATCCAAAAACGTTTCCTTTCGGTGACGGTTCCGTTTTTAATAGAGATGTATGCCTTACTTTCTGTTCGCTGACCTGTTGTGTTTATGTTTTAAAATGCTGAGCGCAAAAAAGTATCTGCTTGATTAAAGCTTCGCTTTCGGCCGATTGGAATGTTCCGGAAACAAATAGCATGATTAATAATGCATTTTTGAAACTTTAGCCATTTTCCCTTGCCATCTTTTACATAATTTTTCCTTTTTTTTTTTCCTTTTTTTTTGTAATCATTGAAAAACCCTTCCTCTAATGACGAATTTAACAGTCGAAGGATTTAGATGGGGAAAGATAACTCTAAAAATGCTTTTTATCTTTTTTATTTAATTTTCACAAACGAACTGATAATGGATATTCACTCTTTTTGGCAGTATCTTTCCAGACATGAAAAAGTACAAGACCGCCACCTGATCAAAATTTGAGTTATAAAGAATGAGGTATTTTAGATTATCCATAAATTTTTTAGATTATATATGCTAATACAATACTGCAATTAAAAATTTTGGATAGATATTTACACAGTATAAAGTTGCCTGTTTTTAAATTTTTGATAAGTATCTTTGTTTCTATGCAATTAGAGCTAAAGGAATTTTTTTTAGCTTCATCCAGATCGACTTTTATCAGTTTAAACTGCAATAAAATTAGTTTTTTTTTAAAAAAAACTAAAGACTGAGAAACATATAGTTTCAAATTACTTACTCAAAACCACAAATCACATTATTTTATTGGTCTAAAGTTTTGAGGAAAAATTCATAGAACTTTTAAAAATTATTAAACGTAGTTTTTTTTAATCTAATAAAGCGACCCCTTTATGTTCAACCTTTTTTTTTTAAGTTATTGCTCTGCATCATAATACAATATCATCAAAAGTTTGTAAAGTACAAAAAACTATTTAAAAAGCACAAATAGAAAATGTTATCTAAAATCCAAGATGGCGACGGTAGAAGCCTCTTAACAGTGTTTTTCGAAACTTTTTTCCCAAGAAAAACCAAAAACCTAAAATTTATTGTCTTACACTTAAGACAAATATATAATTTTAAGCTCTATATACCATCATACTGTAAGGAATTATCTTGATTTTAAAACAGACAACAGACGTATATATTTCAAAAGTTATTGTATTTTTTTAAAAATCAGCAATTTGGCGAAATTTTTCAGCTTAGATGAAAATGATCGAAATCAATGAACGACAATTTTTGAAAATGTTTTTTGAGCCTAGATTATGTAGCGTTGTATTAACATTTTATTTATTGAAAAATAAAATCACAAACACTTTTAATTTTCGCAAAGCCGGAACTTTTCTGTATTGTTACGTTTTGCGCCATTTTCTCATAATTAGTATTAAGGAATTTAGCTAAATATAGGCTAAAATTAACCTAACAGTCACAAATAATTGTAACAAACTCACATCAGTTAAGAAAATAACATATTATTAGTAAAGAAGCGTGATTTTATGTGACAATAGATTCCTTATTTAAAAACTGCTTTTGATTTTACTTGATGGAATATTATTTGACTGCAAAGTGCCTTTCAAAAAAGGTGGAAACTAAACGTGTTGTTTTATTAGATTAAGACACCGCTTGTTAACTTTTAAGGCTTCTATAGTTTGTTTGTTTTTTAAATTTAAAACTATAAAGTAATGCGGTTAGCAATTTTCGATATTTTATTTTGAATATTTTAAATTTACTTTTGTAATTGTCCCAAGGAGCCGAAAATCAATTTGATTATCTCTTCTAACGTAATTTACTCAAAAACACAAACATTTTTCGAAAGTTAAAAATCAGACCCAATGTGCGTTATCGAACTATGTACCCAAAATTATTAACTATATAACTTAATTAATAACTAATAGCTGACTAATTCTTAACTAATTTTTACATCAAATCCATTGACTGTTGTTGTAGTTCATTTACGTCGCATTAGAGCTGCAGAATGGGTTATTGGCGATGGTCTGGGAAGCATCCCTGAGGATGATCCGAAAACATGCCATCACAATTTTTGATCCTCTGCAGAGGGGATGGCACCCCCGCTTCGGTAACCCGACGACCTGCACGCGAAGTCGAGCACTTTCCGGTAGAACAGTTTAACGAGGACCCATACCGCACACCCACGGTCCCTACGCAGACTGATCCAAGTGGTCACCCACCCGCACACTGACAGCAGCCAGTGATGGTTGACTTCTGTGATCTGCTGGGAGCCGTGTCTTAACGATCAGTCCACTGCGGGACCAAATCCATTGAATATTTAAAATTTGTACTACTATTTCTCATTATCTAATAAAACGATACTTACATTTCCTACTTCTTTAAAAAAAGCAAATAATTTTGTTTTTGAATGGCACTCTATCATTAATAGTTTGTTAACTACAAAAATGCTTGATACCTCCTCTTAGACTCACCCCTCAGCGTTTCCCAGTTAATGAATATTATATCGTTGAAATGGAAACCCTTGGATTTCGCTTGCAGACTCATCGCTTTGTGGCTCCCCATTGACAGATACTATACAGTCTATCAATCATTTTACTTCAACATTTAGTTAAGGATCGCAAATGAATCAATGACATTTTTTTTAAAATTAGGTTTAAAAATTCTTTATGTTTACATAATAGAATTATTTAACAAACCAATAAATGGAATGTTTACAAGTGTCACGTATTAATAATTCGTTAAAATATTTTTGATGATATTTATAAAATTCCTCCTCACAGATCTCTGATGAACTGAATTTTTCTTAAGCAGTAGAAATTCCTTGTTAGTTGAACTTGAAATTTCTTAGAATTTCCTATTTCAACCTCATAGAAGATCCAAATATTTTCAAGAAGAACTAGTTACGTATTTCATTAAAGTAAGTACCGTAAATTTCAAAGGAATTCTAATCAAAGATCTACAGTGGCAATGAACGAAAAATAATAGCCATTTGAATCAGGATATGAATAATTATAATAATGATTAAATTGTTGCAAAAATCATTTTTAAGTTTTGCATCCGATTTCTGGAGATGGTATGAAATTCTCAACTGCAAATACAATTAAGGATGGACCGATTATTACCTATAAACTGTAATCTGTAGTTCAACCGAGTTTTTCCTTCCGAGATGCAAATTTATAGTTTGTTAAAATAATCTATAGTTCCAAATTAAATATTCTAAATTAACCAAGCAGTTTTAAGAAATAGATAGGTTGTTCAAACAATCTTTAAAGTTTCAAATTAAATATCTTAGATTAACCAAGTATTTTCAAGAAATATAGGCTAATAGTTTGTGCAAACAATCTCTGAAGTTATAAGTTCGATATTTTAGATTAACCAAGCATTTTCAAGAAATACAAATTGATAGTTTCTCTAATTTGAAATTCCGAATTCAATATCTTAAATTAATTGAACATTTTCGCGAAGTACAAATCGATGGTTTGTTAAAATAATCTTTTAATTTCAAAATTTGATGATTCAGGTGAACTAAACATTTTAAAGAAAATTAAGTTTGACAGTTCGTTAAAATAAACTTTTTTTATTTTCCTAATTTGATATCTTAGATTAATCGAACATTTTCATGTACTACAAATTGAACATTTGTTAAAATAAACTTTTTTAATTTCCAAATTTGATACCTTAGATTAATCGAACATTTTCATGTTCTACAAATTGAACATTTGTTAAAATAAACTTTTTTAATTTCCAAATTTGATACCTTAGATTAATCGAACATTTTCATGTTCTACAAATTGAACATTTGTTAAAATAAACTTTTTTAATTTCCAAATTTGATATCTTAGATTAATCGAACATTTTCATGTACTACAAATTGAACATTTGTTAAAATAAACTTTTTTAATTTCCAAATTTGATATCTTAGATTAATCTAACATTTTCATGTAATACAAATTGGACATATATTAAAATAAACTTTTTTAATTTCCTAATTTGATATCTTAGATTAATCGAACATTTTCATGTAGAACAAATTGAACATTTGTTAAAATAAACTTTTTAAATTTCCAAATTTAATATCTTACATTAATCGAACATTTTCATGTAATATAAATCGGATGTGTGTTAAAATAAGTTTTAAAATGCAATGCAAACTCGAGATATTTGATTAATTAAACATTTATAGGAGGTACAAATTCATAGTCTTTTTAAACAATATTTAAAGTTCTAAGGACTGAGACCAACTGGAGATTTCCAAGAAACTCACCAACAGATCTTCTGCAAGCGAAAGTTTTTTTTCAAAGCCGTTCTAATCTGAAAGGTCAGAGGCAACAGGTCAAATGTCTAGCATGATTTTGGTCGTGAAATATTCTTTTCCTGGTGATCGAATTTCTTCTGCAGTCGAAGAAAGAATCTGCAACATTTTAAGAAAGCGTTTCTGCGACCTCCCAAGAAGATGTCCATCGGTTGAAATACAATTCCTAATATAGAAAAAGAACTTCAAAAATGTAATAAACCCGAACTTCCGTTACTTTCGCGGTCGGCAAAGAGTATAAAATGTCGAGTTCTAAAAAAGAAAAGTGTTTGTCACCCTTGACTGAGAGGAAATTTTTAAAAAAAGTTCTGGAAAGAAACTGGGTTTGTAATACTGTAATACGTTAGAAGTAATGGAATCAAATATAACACCAAGTTCAGTTTAACCGTGGAGCTAGATGGTTAAAACTTTTAGAGCGAAATCTATCGTTTTATCATATACCCCATAACCATACCATATACCAGGGGTGGCTAAGCTCCCTGATAGTCGAACCATTTTTCGAAATTTAAAATTTTTCGCGAGCAGCAATTAAATACGTATTTCAAAGGTATGCAAAAAAGGTATTAAAATTTTTTTTCTGCAAAAATTATATTTATCGAAAATATGTAAAAAGTACAAAATACGTATATTGAATTTAAATATTAAAAATTAAACACATTTATTTAACTTCTTTTGATAATTCTTTAAAATTTGGTGACGAATTTTAATTTTCACGAATTTTAAAGGGAAATGAAATGATTCACATAAGTACGTTGTTCCGAATATTGAAATAATTAGACAAGCAGCCTTTTTTAATTCTGGATACTTCGATTCTGGTACAAATTTCCAAAATTCAGTAATCGACGTCGACTTATATTTTAATTGTGGAGTTTGATAGTCTTGCATCTCTATTAATTCTCAGATGCTTTTTGGGTCATAATTATATTGGAAATGGAAAACTCACTTTGAATTACGTTAATTTCAAATGGATTCAGAAAAATAAGAAAATATAATAGCACAAAAATGTAAAGGGAACTCGGGTACATTTATCGAGAGCCACAAACAATCCTTCAAAGAGCCACATGTGGCTCGAGAGCCGCAGGTTGGCCACCCCTTCTTTATACCATAATATCGTTCACATTTGCTGTAGCTTCAATATAGTTGAATCATATTATCACATTTCTTAAACTTGATTCCCCAATATCATGGATCAATTTTAAAGAAAATGTGGTTTAATGCAATGCCTTAATAAAATTGCTGCAAATTTGAACTATATTTATGGTTCAATGAATTATAAACATGGTGCTTATGAACATGATGATTTTTTTGCGGATGTATGATGTTCCATGCTTTTTATGAAATCTGTCCTTTGCTTATTAAATGATGAATGATCACTTGACTTTTTGCAGTCAGGGAAATAAAAAAAATTTTGCGGATGTATGATGTTCCATGCTTTTTATGAAATCTATCCTTTGCTTATTAAATGATGAATGATCACTTGACTTTTTGCAGTCGGGGAAATAAAAAAAAAGTAAAAAATAAAGTACTTAAAAAGCACAGTAACTATTAAAAAGCACTTTCTTCATGAAGAATTTGTATTGATTTAAAAATTTTATTTTCGTAAGATCACATAAACGGAATGAATTAGATCATTAACGAATACGAATAAGATCATTAACTGAAGCAAGAAAATTGGTAATTGAAAATCTATTTTTTCTAAAAAAATAAGGATGGTAAGAATAAGAATAGAATAAACAGGTTTTAAATAAATATGGTTATCTCAACCTTAACCTATAGAAATGTTACCCAACATCGCAATTATATACATATTTTTTTTTAAATGGATTTTCTTTAAATTAATTTTTTTTCTTCAAAAAGTAAGAATCTAACCCTATTTGTAATTTGGACTTCTAAAAAACGTTATCATTTATTGAACTTTTCCCTACGCTATATCAATGATAGCATTCATGTGCGAAACGATATCATTATCTGATGATTATGCTTTCTCATACATGAATGAATGAGCAATTTAGTTGATGTTTAATTTTAGTTGGAGCTATAATTAGGGGATAAAATTAATTGCAATGTAAGTTATCATTCACTAATCTTCTCCTCAAAATGATATCATCTAATGTTTACTTTTTTCCATGTATGAATGAATGAGTAATTTAGTTAGAGAAAGAATTAGTTGGGGAGTCAGTTAATTGGAGCGATAATTAGTGGATAAAGTTAATTGTAATGTAACTTGTCATTCACTAATCTTCTCCTCAAAATGATATACTTTTTTTCCATGTATGAATGAATGAGTAATTTAGTTAGAGAAAGAATTAGTTGGGGAGTCAGTTAATTGGAGCGATAATTAGTGGCTAAAATTAATTGCAATGTAAGTTGTCATTCACTAATCTTCTCCTCAAAATGATATCATCATCTAATAATTACTTTTTTCCATGTATGAATGAATGAGTAATTTAGTTAGAGAAAGAATTAGTTGGGGAGTCAGTTAATTGGAGCGATAATTAGTGGCTAAAATTAATTGCAATGTAAGTTGTCATTCACTAATCTTCTCCTCAAAATGATATCATCATCTAATGATTACTTTTTTACATGTATGAATGAATGAGTAATTTAGTTAGAGAAAGAATCAGTTGGGGAGTTAGTTAATTGGAGCGATAATTAGTGGTTAAAATTAATTGCAATGTAACTTGTCATTCACTAATCTTCTCCTCAAAATGATATCATCATCTAATGATTACTTTTTTCCCTGTATAAATGAATGAGTAATTTAGTTAGAGAAAGAATCAATTTGGGAGTCAGTTAATTGGAGCGATAATTAGTGGATAAAATTAATGGCAATTTAAATTGTCCGATACTATTTTCTAATCACTCTCTTTAAAATGATGATTGATTATCATTTTAAATGAAATCTCTTTTAAATGAAAAAAATGATCATCTAATGATTATTTTTTACCATGTATGAATGAATGAGTAATTTAGCTAGAGAAATAATGAATTGGGGAGTCAGTTAATCGGTGTGATAATTAACATCACTAATCAATCTCTCCAAAACAATACCATTTAATAAATACTTTTTCCCATGTATGAATGAATGATTAATTTAATTAGTGAAAGAATGAGTTGAGATGTCAGTTATCTAGAGTCCAAATTTGGGTATAATGGAATTATTGAGTTATTAAATAAGTTGGTACTCCCATTACTGTTACTTTATATTCTAAATATTGCATTTTGGAACTTTAAATCTAAAATTTGTTTGTTTTTTAATTTTTTTTTTTCAAAAAATTACAATGTTAGGCCAAAATGGAAGGTCAAAATACTTTATAATTTTGACTAAAAATTATTTCTGGTAAATAACCAACTTTTTTATAGACTTACGATTTTGAATTATTTTTTGAAAAAAGTTTTCGTGATGTACCCTAACTGGTATTTATCCTCAAATTTTTTAAACTATTTTTTAATTTAAAATTGTGTATGACAGGTATTATGTTCAATTGTTTCAGTTGAGCTTACATCCCCCACCCCTACAGTAGTGAAACACACGTTATATTTTCTTTCAAAAATTTGGCAGGATACAAATGAAATAATTATATGTATAAATATAGGCATACGTTTTTTCATCGAATTACGCCACGCATCCTTTCCACGCGCCGTATATCCATCCTACTTTCCCACCCAAAAATAACAATTTCATTTTCATTAATTTCGATTTCATAGATGAATATATGAGTTCAAAGTTTAGAAGGAAAAAAAAATGAAAAAGAAAGGAAGGGGAAGTGAAAGCGAACGCAGGTGTATCGATTGTTTATGACCATGATATTTTTTGATAATTTCTTGGAAACTTCAAATGACTCCCCCCCCCCCTTGTGCATATCTATGGAGCGGGGGATGAGAATAAATGATATATCCTTACCAACAATCACCTGCAACTAACCTTAAGTCCATTTATCTTATTGACAGTAAAATAAAGCAAGAATTATTATTCAGTAGGAAAAAATTCACAATGCGTGTTTTTTACCCCGCTTCTTCCTTTCGATACTTATAAAATGAACATTTTTAAGAACCGTTAGCTACACTTTGAAATTTTTTGTTAAAATAATGAGCAATTATTTTTTATTCCAGCTGAAAACTTTTTTATAACTTTTACTCCCGTTAAACTTATAATTAGTCATTCCATCTATTGAACATAATTTTAAAATATTACAAACGGTAAGATATTATGCTGTTATGGTACAAAAATGTATCCATAACAGAATAAAAATGTATCCCGTTAAACTTATGTTCAATCATTTTATTGATTGAACATAACTTTATGACGTTGCAAACTATCAGATGGTTCAAAAATGTATCCATAACAGAATAAAAATGTATCCCGTTAAGCTAATGTTCAATCATTTCATTGATTGAACATAATTTTATGACGTTGTAAACTATTAGGTATCATGCTGTTATGGTTCAAAAATGTATCCATAACAGCATAAAAATGCATCCCGTTAAACTTATGATGAATCATTTTATTGATTGAATATAACTTTATGACATTGCAAAATTTTAGATATTATGCTGTTGTTGTTCAAAAACGTATCCATAGTAGCATAAAAATGTATCCCTTTAAACTTATGATCAATAATTATGTTGGTTGAACATAATTTTATGACATTGCAAACTATAAGATATTACGCTATTATGGTTCAAAAATGTATCCATAACAGCATAAAAATGTATCTCGTTAAACTTTTGATCGCTTATTTTATTGATTGAACATAATTTTATGGCGTTACAAGCCGTTAGATGTTATAGTGTTATAGTTCAAAAATGTATCCATCAAAGCATTAATGAAATTTTCTGAAACCGAAGCAAAGTATTGGATTTTGAAATATTACTTTTTAAACTTTAAACACGTAACTAGCTGGTAACTCTGTCCCCTGCTTGCTCCACTCAGCCAACCCTAATCTGCTACAACCATATTTTTCTTTTCTTGATGATAAGAAGATTGTCTCATATAATTTAAAAACTCTATTGCAATTCTCTTGAAATATTCCAAACTTATGACTTCAAAAAATTTAGCTATTGAGTTTCGATTGAGATAAAGTGTAAATCTTTGCGTGGTTTTTCCCATTTTGCACGGTAAGTATTTCATCTTCATTTACATTTGTTTCCTTAAATTCCTATTTAATATCTGCATGCTATAAAAAATCGTTAAATGGGGGGAAAAACCAAGAGATTACATAATACTAATGTGAAAAGTTATTTCCGAATAATGCCTTACAATTTCATGTTCATTATTTTAAGTGCAATGTGTTGAATTAGACAAAGTTTTATATTTACTGTTTAATAATTGTTAAATTGTTAATAAGTTCAAAATGAAGATAAAAACAAAGGAAAATTATAGACATATGAAAAGAGGGGGGGAAAGAAAAATAATAATTAAAAAAATCAACTGGGGGAAGAAAAAAAAAGGGATAAAATTTTTTTAAAAAATCCGCATTTTATCCTTTTTTTTCGGATTTTATATTTATTTTTTTATTTTTTTCTCTAGATGTTTGCTTTTTTTATTGTTATTCCCCCCCCCTTTTTTTCATGTGTCTGTAATTTTCCTTTGTTTTATCTTCATTTTGAACTTATTTTATGAGTTCCACTTACTTGCAGCTCTCATGCGCAATAAATGAAACTTATTGTTTTTCCTAATTTTCTTCGTGTTTTTTTGTATTTATTTAGTTTGCTATATATATATATATATATATAAGTATAACGTTATTTAAACCAGTATGACTCGAATTGTATACTTTTACAGTGTTGACGTATTATACACGAAATGCATGAAAAGCTTTATAAAGCGCATGAAATAATAGTTTGTTTTATTTAAGTTTTCAAAAACTCGCTATAAGCTATATTTTATTTTATATTTTATTTTTTTATTTTATACCAGGTGTTGGTACAGCCGACCCAATTCTGAGTTTATGACTATCAATATTCAACTCCTTAGCATTGTAATTTTGAACACAACCCTAAAAAAGGAGAACTCCTGGATCAAACTTTGGTACAAACTAGCTACTTGGAGAACTTCTTGATGGAACTAACCCGCATTTGCGCTACACGGAGAAAAAATACTATGAAAACCTCCCTCAGTTAGCCTAATGGCAAGTGGATTTTCTAACCCATGACCCATCTACCGCTGAGGATATTTTGTGTCAGCAATGTAGTCGTTGCGAGCCGGGAACGGAACCCGTATCAACCAATCACCACCGAGATTCGAACGGAAGTCTCTTCAGTGGGGCGAACGGTGTAATTTGCTACATGCAGAAAACAAAATTAACTAAACACATATTTTTTAATTATTTAACTCAATAATAATGCAAGACAATAATAGTTCTTAATAATAATAGTAACAGTAAGACATAATAGTAAGACAATAATAGTTCTTAATAATAATAGTAACAGTAAGACATAATAGTGAGATAATAATAGTTCTTAATAATAATAGTAACAGTAAGACAATAATAGTTCTTCGAATAGTTCAATAGTAGTTCTGTAAAACAAACATTCAATATAATTTTAAATAAATAATATTTAGAAACATGAAAATGTCCCATTAATAAATAAAATCAAAATTCAAAATGACACTATACAAAACTGAACATATATAGTAATATTATAACAATAACACTGGAAAATCATATTTTCGAAATACTCCTATTCCTTATTGTTCCGTGTACCAAATTGAACTTTTCTACCAAGTTCTCACGATTTTAAATCCCCTCTAATCCAGTCCCCCCTCCCTACTCTTATTCCATTGTTTCTACTTGAATGGGGGGCTCTAAGCACTGAGGCGAAGTACAATTGAAAACTGCGCCCACAGAATGTACTACTCTCACCAAGGTAACATACCCCACCTAAAGAGGGGCTCCCGAACTACCGCCCTTAGCAGATGGTGGCACGTGCCAACGCACGCGCCCCGAACCAGATGGGGGCACGCGACCCGCACACCGCACCTCCGGGTATGTGGACGGAGAGCACGAACCGGATTTTGGAGACTTGAACCGGATGAAGTAATCTTTTATTGTATTCAGAGTTAATCAATTGCAGTCAATGGGTTCTCACTCTTGAGTTTTATTGTTGAATTAGACATATTTAACACCTTTCAATCCACTGTTAAAAATGTATTTAAATGAATTATCAACGCTGTGTTAGAGTAATTTTCTATGTTATACTGTTAATTCCACAACGCCTTGAACAGCAATAGCGTGCAAATTTTCTACAACTTCAGTACTGTGCAAAGTTGAACCATATTACAGCATAAATTAAACCCTCTGAATCCGTAATTCGAGATATTATGGTTTGATTTGAACGGATATAAGGTTCAACTTAAACACAGTATTAAAGTTGATGAAAATTTGAAAGATAATATGGGCTGTGTTGATATTATGGTTCAACTTGAATGGATATAAGGTTCAACTTAACACCATATTAAGGTTGCTACAAATCTGAAAGATAATATGGCCTAAGGTATTGATAGTATGGTTCAAATTGTCTTTAAAAAAAATTAAGACTTAAAATTAAGACAAAGTAATCTTTTATTGCATTCAGAGTCAATAAATTGCAGTCAATGAATTCACTGTGGAGCTTTATTGTTGAATTATACAAATTTAACAGCTTTCAATAAACTGTTAAAATACATATTAATAAATAGTTAAAGTTTTATTTGAGTAATTCACTAAGTTATTCTGTTAGAAATTCTAAACTGCAATAGTGTGCCATCAACTCGCTACAATACGGTACCTATCATGGTATAAATTAAACCATCTGAAAAATGAATACACAATAGAATGCTTCAAAGTGAACTAAAATGAGGATCACACTTATTAAGATTGCAGCAAATTTTCACTGTATTATAGTTCGAAATATAATATTAGGGTTTAACCCTTAATGAAATTTAAAGTATTTTTGAGGTTTATTTGAGGTGTCAAGGTTGATTTGAGTTTTATTCTAAGTTCATTTCAAAAACAACCTTAAGAGATCAACCTCCCAAGATGCCTAATCAAGGTGTATGAAGTTGTTTTATTCATACTTGAGGTTGTCTTGAGGTAGATGGAAATCTACTTCAGGGCAGTCAGCTTAAAGAGGTTATTTTTTAGGTGTAGAGATTTTTTTTCCAACACTTTATGCAAATTCGTATATTTGAGGTGATCAAAACTAAAAACTAAAACTAAAACACCCGATCAAAACTAAAATTATTTCTGAGTTATATATGAGGTTGATTTTGTGAAATGTAAATGAGGTTATCTTAATGCAAAACAAAACCTAATTTTCTACCTCAGGTGTATTGCTTTACATCTGTCAACCTCAGAACAACCTAAAAACACCTTATTTTTTGAAGGGGAACGTTTAACTGATTCTTCTACGTTGGTAGATTTATTTTTATTTAATAACATGGTAAAATTCATTTTCAAAGCTTCCCTAAAGCTTCCAATTATTTATTTATTTTGTACCAAATGACTAAAATTAATTTTACATACCATTTTAATATTGGTACCATACTTTGAAAACTACTTAAAGTTCATTTTTAAAAAACAAACACAGTTTTAAGAGTGAACTACAATATTTAATGCTTTGAAGTAATATTTATAACATATTAGATATAATTTTAGTAGCATAACTGGACAGATTAAAATAGAATAATTGCATTAGTGCCTGTTTTAAATACATGAGCATCAAAAGACGATATATTTTATCCTTGTTTTCAGTACTAAGTTCAGCAAATCCTTTCTAAAAGAAGTCTCGAGTTCCAAATGTTGTCGAAAGAGTAAAGAAGCTTTTTTTTAAAAAAAAATCTGCTAAAATGACACTCTTTACCCTTAAGAGCCCATTATCCTTTCACATCTTGGATTACAAGTAAAAATTTTGATTTTAGTTCCTTTGTTGTTTTTGGAGAATAAATTACCACAAAAGTTTGCAATGATGTAAAATCACTTAAAGCTCTAAAGAATCGCGTTATATCAATAATAATAAATATTGATATAGCGCGATAAATAATCCTAAATAATGAATCAAACCTCCAATACCCTAAAAGATAAACACAAAAAATTCTAATATCCCGAAAAATAAATTATTTGAGAAGATCTAATTTAAACATCCTGGCAAAAGGTAACTATTCTAAAAATCTTAATTTTAAAATCTTTAAGGGTATATATCACGAAAAATTTTAGTATTCTGAATCAAAAAATACATCCTCAAAAAATGAATTCAACATCTACAGAAAGTTAACTAATCACAAAAATCAAAAATTCAATATCCTTTTTTTTTTTTTTTAAAAAATAGAATCTTTTAATTTTAATATTCTAAATCTATATATATATTTCTCTAACACGGCACCAAAAAAAAGCCTCATTACAACTCCCCGAATGGCAACGTTAGAAAATCGACCAATGATTGCTGCTAAAAATGTCACATGGCATATGTCACATGAGGTGGCTCAACATATAGCGCTTTTAAAAACGGAAACAATAACCAGAGAGAGCATTATCAGGTTGTTCAATTCAGATTCATGCCCTAAAAACATGATAATATTTATTTTAAACTCAATTAGAAATTAATTAGGCCGGCCTTCTCCATGACTATAAATAAGTTACAAGGTCAGACTTTTGAGAAAATCAGTTTAGTATTGACTAAACAAGTTTTTAGTCATGGACAACTTTATGTTGGCCTGTCAAGAATTAAGTCATTTGACAGCCTTTCAGTTGTTGCTCCAAGATGCCAAATCTATAATTGTGTTTTCAAAGAAATTCTAAATGCTTAGTGTTAATTTCTTAGAGCTTTGCAGAAAAAAAATGTTTTTTGGAAAAAATTTAATTGAAACTTCTATTGGCAGTAGGCAAGGGGAACTGCCAAAATCAAAACTCCCCGATTAGAAATGCAGCATGGCGACCTCCACGTGGTATTTCTCGGGTAATGCTAACAGCCATGCATTTTAAATTATTGTATGTAAAACATCCTTATTTTGTTCTAAAATGTTATGTACTTAATCACAAATGTTAATTAATATAGAAATTGATTTCAATAATGCTGATCACCAAAAAATATTTCATTTGGCGATAAAACAAATTTTTGTGTTCTTGAAAATGAAAGACTTTTTGAGGATTATTATCTCACAAGGAAAAATTAGGGTTCAAAGTTTATATTTCTAGATAATAAAAAAAAATTCTAAAACTTTCAGAATTTCTAGCATTAACTAATTTAACATACACATTTAGTTGAATTTAGGTGAGTAACTGCAATATTTGATAATTTATTTTGCTAATATGTTTTTCACTTAGCTAATGTTTTGATTTTTTCACCATGTACAATTCAAATAGCTAATATACTTTTTTTAAAAGCCAATAAGAACATTGATAGAATTTTTCTACATAAGTACAATACTATGTCTTTGATGATAAAATACTATGTCTTTGATAATATACTATGTCTTTGTGCTAGAACATTGCGTTCATTGGCGAGCGAGCGCAGCGAGCCATGGTTCACGGCGTGAACCACATAGGATTGCGTAGCATTTCTCGGGGGTTGGCGAGTGGTAGCGAGCAGGGGGCGGAGCCTCCTAGTATAGATTAATAGCCTTAGAAACCATTATTCTTGAAAACTCATAAATTTAAGAAATCTCGATTTAAATATTTTATAAGTCTAATAATCTTAAAAAATCCTTATTTATAAAAATAAAAAAATAAAAAAAAGATTAACAAAAATACTGATTTAAATATTATAAAAAAGTCTAAATATTCTAAAAACTTTTAATTTTAGTATCTCAAAGAGAGTAAATAGCCTTTAATATCACAATTTTACTATCCTAAGAAAATTAAAAGCAAGCTAAATGTTCTTTATCTCAATATTTTTAAAAACAAAAGTTGAAAAATATAAATTAACTGGCTCAAGAAATACTCTAAAACAATTTCTCAACTCTAGTGCACAGCATATTTTTCTTGCTAACCGTACCTAAAAGGCTTATAAATTCCCTATCCTTTCCACAATTATAATGAAGGAAATAGTACACTTTGGAAAAGTCGAGCAACCGACCGGACACGTGTCCGGCATCTGACTCTTCGCTCCTCGAATCCTATTCTCCCCGAACACCCCTTTATACGCAATGAATCGTCGGGATTTCTGTAAATTAGCCTATAAGCTACCGATAGCGGATTTGTACACGGATTTGTCATGTGTCAATTTACAAAAGCCATGAGTTTCGTCCGTGCATCGAGTTGAAACTGTTTCCATGGAATCAACTGGGATTGGAGAAAATCTCCACTGTTATCAAAAGATGTACAACATACGTCATATCGATTGCGAATGAATCTGGAGATTTTGAAATTAATAGTGGAAGTGCATGAGACAGCAGTTAGTATTTGATGAATTTGAATAAAAGTTAAATAATTTTTTTGTTTACCGTTGCATTACGGAATTTAGCATTTATAGTATCGTTACATTACAGAATTTATTTTATTGTTGTGTTGTGACTGTTGATTTTTATTTTATAGGTACACTTCAGAATTGAACCTTTATTATTCAGAATTTAATATTTATATTCTTTCATTTTATCAAACGATGCATATTTATTTCAAAATTGGGTATAATATGAAAAAAACACAACTACTTCGATTTAGTAGGAACAACATATGACGCAATGCTAAACGAATGGAATTTAGTTGTTGTTTATTTAGTTATTGTTATTATTAGTTGTTGTTATTTGTTTTAGTTGTTGTTGTTTATTTACTTGTATTTAGTTTCAAGAACTTTTCTTTATAATGCAATAAAATCTGGCGAGCAGCTATTTAAACGATCGAACACTTCGTTTGTTTATTTGTGGCTTGAAGTTAGGCTCGCAGAAAATGCCGTTCATGGGTTAAATTTAGTAGGAACAACAGAACCTGTGACGTAGGCTATATTATACCCAACTGTACAACAGACTTGTAATACATAAATACATTTGTAATACATAAATCTATAAAGTATATAGTTTTGTATGTAGATAACATTAAAATTAAGTTTATTTTTTGAAAATGATAAATGACATTTTAGTTTGAGAAATGTAAGTAAAATTGTTTATTCAAAAATGTCTTGCACTTAAATTTCAGGTCTTCTTAAATTTTGACCAGCCCAAAAAAAAAAGTTTAAAAATATAGTATTTTAAACTATAAATAACAATAAATGATATTTTAGTTTGAGAAATGTAAGCGAAATCGTTTATTCAAAATTGTTGTGCATTTAAATTTCAGTTCTTTCTAAATTTTGACTAGCCTGAAAAAAAAATGAAAAAAAAAGTTGAAAAATATAGTATTTTAAAATATGTATAATGAAGGAATAAATACATATTAATTCAAAACATATCTATAATTCAATTTAAAAAAATAAAATGTCAATTTTTACAACTTTGTTTTTCAATCTCAATCGTGAATCAATCATTCAATTGATATTGTAACTCTTTTTTTCAATTTTCGAGTCTGGCTGCTTACCTCTTCTTATTTTCGAGATTTTGTATTTTAAAATTACTTATCAAATGCTTATTTGATAATTTAGACTATTATCAAGTCCAGTTACTTACTTATCAGTAGTTAAACTTTCAATAAATCAACAATTAACTCCAATAAACAAATTGAAACTACATCCAAATCAGAAAAAAATTACAGCTTGTGGCAAAAATTTTTATCATGTATCAAGCTTTCTTTCATTTGACAATGTAGCCTATTTAATTTTTATTTTACTTTTCTACGCATTTTCAAGCTGTTAAACTTTAAAAAATTCAATAATGATAGCTAGTAAACAAATTAAGATAAAATTCAAATCATAAAAAAATGCAGCCCTTGGTGAATGTCTTCTAAAATCTTGTATCAAGCTTTTATTTGACTGTTTAAAATGGATACTCAAATTTCTCGAAAGTTTCTTCGTTTGTAACGAAACCGTTTCCTGACTCCGAGTAAAAATTTCATCAACGTGATGAAATAACGGTCGTCACTTTTTCAAAAAAACAAATTTCGTCAAAATTAAAGAACTATTTCAGCATTTTACTTTTTTTCTAATTAAAAAAAAACTCGTAGTGCCTAATGTATCTAACTTTTGAAACCGTCAGAAAACAACAATTTTGTTTTGTTTTATAACCGTCGTTAAACAGCCGACCCGGTTTACGTTTCGGGTTTACGACTACTAATGTTCACCTCCGTAGCCTTGTAATTTTAAACCTAATCTAGAAGACTAAGGATCTCCTGGATTAAGTATTGGGAGAAATTTGCTTTCCTGAAAGACTTTTTGATGGAACTAATCCACATTTGCGTTACATGGAGAGGAAAACCTCCCACGGTTAGCACTACAGCAAAGGGATTCTCCCCCATGAGGATATTTTACGTCAGCACTGTGGTCAGTGCGAGCCGGGTGTGGAATTCGCATCTACCAGCCACTCTGGGATTCGAACCTGATTCCTTAGGGATGAGCAAACGCTCTATCCCCTGAGCCACCATGGCTCAGAAAGCAACGATTTATATTTTAACCGTCACTGAATTGTCGACCCATTTTGGGTTTACGACTACTAATGTTCAACTTCATAGCCATGTAATTTTGAATTCAATCTAGAAGACGAGGGAACTACTGGATCAAGTATTGGGAGAAATTTGCCTTCGTGGAGAACTTTTTGATGGAACTAACCCGTTTTGTGTTACATGGAGAGGAAAAGCACGAAAACCTCCAACGGTTAGCCTGACTGCAAGGGGGCTTTAACCCATGATCCGTCTACCACGGAGGATATTTTACGTAAGCACTGTGGTTGGTGCCAGCAATGCAATGAGGCGGATCGATGTCACCAAAACAACGCAAGAAGAACAGATTGAACAGAGAAATAAATTACACCAGTGCCAGAAGCGGGATTCGAAGCAGGTTGTTTCTGGTTCTAGGCCAATTTTTGACAGCTATACTGGCCGGTCGGCTTGCTCTGTTGCTTTATTTTAGATTATCTAGTCTTTAATATAGTTAACAATCTCCCACAATGGAGTACAATGAGGTTTCAAATTGAGGAAAATTTTCGCCACATAAATGTATTATCATAAAAGTTCACGTTTCGTCCAAAATAACGTGATTTCGTTTGCGAAATGATTCTCAAAATGAACGAAATACAGATCAATTATTGCTGAATCATCAAAAGTGAGAATTTCATATCTGAAAGTATGATAATGCTGCCTTTTTATTTTATTATTACCACGTTTATATAAACTTGCCTTCGTGTATGTCTGTCCGGGTGGAATTTTGTAATCGTTTTTAAACTAACTTCCCGACTAGCTACAAACTTCAAATTTGGCACATAGTTCAGAATTTACCACGTTTATATAAACTTGCCTTCGTGTATGTCTGTCCGGGTGGAATTTTGTAATCGATTTTAAACTAACTTCCCGACTAGCTACAAACTTCAAATTTGGCACATAGTTCAGAATTGGATGACAATGCATGAAAATGAAGAAAAAAAAGACATACAAAGTAAAATAAAATTTTAAAAAAATTATTATTTTCGAGATTGTCTTTTATTGTCGATTCCATTATTTCAAAATAGTATTGCGTGTCAGGTGAAAAGATTTTTATTGTCGGAGTATTTTTATTGGCTGAAAAATCACGTGGCAGGATCCAGTTTTTCCTCATTCATTTCCAGATTGTTTTGGTTGTCATCAGCATAATACTAATGAAAGTCGTAAAGGTATTGTTTTTCTATAAAGGTTTTTGTATCCCTAATTTAAAATGAAAGTTCTATTATTTTAGTAGTGGGCTTGTAGTAGTCTTGACTACTCTTGACTAAGAAAAGTAATCTAAATAAAAATATATAGATTTTTAAAAACCACGTTTTTTGTAGTGAAGAATAATAATTAAAAAGTAATAATTTTAAAAAAATATAAAATAAAAGTTAAAAAAATTATAATTTAAAATAAAAAAATTCAAAATAAAAAATATTTTTAAAAACCACGTTTTTGTAGGGTAGAATAATAATTAAAAAAAAATTGAAACACGAAAAACGTGGGGCGCATGAAATACATAACAGTACATATACACATACATATACACATTTTCTTACTCATACACATGCACAGTCACATATACATCCACATACATATGCATATACACAAACATACTCCGCATCCACATTCAGATACAATTGCAATTACAGATATACATACACATATTCTCAAGAGCACATATACAAACACTAATATAACATTACTGTTATGTACTTCATGCGCCCCACGTTTTTCGTTTTTCAATTTTTTTTTAATTATTATTCTACCCTACAAAAACGTGGTTTTTAAAAATATTTTTATTTTGAATTTTTTTATTTTTCAACTTACTTTTCGGCTTAGTAATATGTTGTTAAGCTTTAAATAATGAACACCAATAAACGAATTAAAACAGAAACTATACAACTCGTGACAAATTATTTCAAAATCATGTGTTCATTTAATAATGTAACCTGTTTCATTTTTAAGACTACTTATTTATTTCTTAGCTGTTCAAATATAAATGATATCAAAATTGAATTCTAATAAATTTAACAAAATTCAAATCTGAAAAAAAAACGGTATATGACAAATTATTTGAAAAAATTTCACGAAATGTAACTGTCTGCCATCTTTATTGAAGAGAGATCGTGCGAGTGAACGATGCCAAGAATAAAATCACTCAGTTTTTTCAGTTTCGGGAGAAATTGGCAAAGAAGTATCCTTGTCACTTCATTGAAGCTGTCAGGCTTGTCAACTTCTAAGAGGAAGAGTGCGACAAGCCAAGAAGACATCTTGAAGTTGGATTTTTTCTCGCTTCTTCAATAGATACCTGATAACTCTGCTCTCTGCACCTGTCGGCACACATTGTATCTTAAGAACATATACTTTTTTTTGTTGGTGCACTATGCTTGATTGACTTGTTATGTAAGTGTCACTAAAGTTAATGTTAAGTTGAAATATGCCGATTCATAAACAAACCGAAATTTCTTGTGAAGAAAGACCATTACACAATGCCAACCTTCATCTATCAAAAGGTACCTCTATGTTGAATCAAGTTAGCATGACTTATATACTAGTGAATTGATGTTTAATATTCGTAGTGGTAGTTACGCCACATTTCTGAAGTACATCACTCATTTTTTTATTTGGGGGACCTTACAAACCGCGATGAACAGCTAATACATAGTGCAAATGTATGGCTCTTAATGTTAAACTTCTTCGCTTTGTATTTTGAACAGTCCAAGATTTGAATCTTGAACTTCTTTGATGTGAGATCATCTCCCTGACTCCTGTTCGGTTTTAAAAGTTTAATAACTTTTAAATTATTTTAGTTATTTGTCCGTTCTGAAGACGAGATACTTCTTTACAGCAAGATGGCGTGCACAATTTAAAATTATAACTTTCTTGGGTGTAATACACTTAAACTGCGTCGTTTTTATTTTTCCTGACGAAAGATCTTCGAAAACGTTGTTTATTTCTTACTTTACTTCTCAATGACGTCATCTTGGTCTTAATACTGGCGACAGCTAGTAGTAGTAAAATATTCCATTCTACTTATGGGAAATGTATAGCGTAGTATGATGACGTAGTAGACGATGATATCTGATGGAGAACTAGCCAATGGGATTCCTGCAAGTGACGTAGTGTGAGTATCTCTGATTGGTTGTTGAAACGTGGCATTTGTTTTAAGTAAGCAACTGCTCTTTCCATTCCATTTCGTGCAAGCCATGTCCGTCAAGTATCAATTCTCTTAAGTGACACATTCTATATTCATACACAAAGATTATTTCACAAGGATATTAATTTTTTCACTTTATATTTCTTACTTAACACAAAAGGCATGAAGTCATGTAGAGCATAAACAAGCTAATAATTATGCATCGGAGTTGCCAGGTACACAAAATAAAAATATGTCACGATTACAATAAATTCATAAACAAATAATAAATCTAAGTTAAGCAAAAGACGTAGACAAGAAAGATGTGCGATACGGTGCTGTATTTTAACTTCACGTTAATTAACATTATGTGGAGAAAATTAGCTGAACTCAAACTCGCCATTTTGCTGACAAACGATCTGTTGGCACTGACGTCATAGGTCATATATGTGGGTATCTGTGATCTTCTTCTTTTTGAAGAGCAAGTACCCAATTCTCGCTGTAGGAGGTTTTCCTCTCCATGAACGGTAACGTTGGTTAGTTTAATTCAAAAAATTCTCCATCAAGATGTACTTGATGTTCTGCTTCATCCAGAAATAAAATTTTAAAGGAAAGGTTGAGTTTCAAACTACAACGCAACAGAGCATATACATAAGCATACTCAGAATTCGGTGTGAATCAGTTGGTTGAGTTTAAAAACGAGAAAATAGGCCTCTTAAATTTATTATCATTTATGCAAATTTAAATATTTTTATTTTACTCAAAAATGCCGACCGATTTGTGTTGGGTTCGGGAACTAGTCTTGCATCAGGAAGGTTCTTGGTTCGAATCCCGGATAAGGCATGGATGTTCTTTCATTCTCTGTACTATCTGACCTTACGGTGGGAGCAACGTTGGCCCACCTAACATGGTGCCCCTAAAAGAGTGGCCAACAAATCTTTCCCAATACGCTTGAATTGACGAATGTCAAACAAAGTGGGTATTGGAAGAAATTTTTTTTTTTTTTTTTTTTTTTAAACGTTATTTTTGACGAAAACCGGGACATATTTTATATTTCTTACATCTCTTGATTTTCAGACAATTTACCAATTGTAATTTTTGAAGAAGACTATATTATAATGAATTTTTAGCAAAGTCAATATAAATTTATTTTGCGTAATAAGCTTTATTCCGTTACTTGTTTTATCTACTAGCTTTAAATTTAGACATTTTAAGTACTTTCTTTGAAATAAAAATATATATTAATATTGGTTTACGTTGCTATGGCAACTGCTGCAATAAATCATTCTTGATGAAGCTAGTAAGTAAAGGAGAAAAATAACACAAGGTTTCAACGGAGTTTATAAAAATTTAATATCGCTAAGGACCGAAACAAACCTCGATCTTTAACTGTATTTGTGACCACTACTACATGTCCTTTTATTTTAAAAAATGTACTTGTATGAACACTATATTTAAGCAGTACTCTAAACGCCAAAGTGTCTAAAAAAGTGAATTGCTGTTAACATTTACTTAAATTGGTTTCATCTTTTTAATTTTTCTTATGCCCTTCGAAAGTCCAGGGAATCAAAATATGATTCAAATCAATCCATAAGCAAGTCGGGGAATAAATAAATAAATGAATCAATGATTCAGTGAGTTAGTGAATCGCTGGATGAATACACACTGAATTATTGAATTGGCGATTTAATTTGTAAATAAATAAAAATATTCTTAATCAATAATTTTAAAACGGTGGTTGATGACTGCAATTTTTATTTCTTAATATTTTTCAGGAAGAGAGCATACTTATAGCTAATTGATGGTAGTCACAAGCAAATACAAAGCCGTGCGTAACATTACAATATTATCTTAATAGCAAATTGACCGCAACTGTTTTTCCTGACCAATCACCCACGAAATTGACGTCATCAGTTAAAGATACTGTTTGCTAAGTAAATATTGCAGAGTGATATTTAAATACAATGCATTTCACGAATCCTTTACTGCATTCATTGAAGAAAAATAAACCGCACGCAAGAACTTCTATTTAAAGTAACAAGTTCAGAGTTTTATTTTTAAATGTTAAAATAAAAGAGAGATTTTCAGTAATTGCTATACAGGGAGTAAAAAAAAAGAAAGAAAACGATTGAATAACTCAAGAAATATACATCGGGTCGAACAAGTGACAACAGACGCTTTCGATATTTTTTAGAAGCAATCCAATGATTATAAACTCGATCTTCCACCCTTCTCCAAGGGGCGGGGTGGGGCAACTTTAAAATTTTAAATATGGACGCATATTTTTATTACTGATTCGGAAACTCTAGAAGAAAAAAAAGTAACCCTATTTAACTCTTTGATTTATACATTTTGTTTCATAGATGACGCTGAAACTGAGGAAATTTAAATAGAGTACAAACTGTTTAAAATTGCAAATTTTGAGTCCCACCAAATTGAGAACATAAAAACAGACATGTTTGAAATTTTATTTTTTGTCGAAGCTTGCCCGTTGTCTTAAAAAATTGAAAATTAGTAACAAATAGAAAATCCATTTTGTCTTATTTTATTTAATAATAAAAGTTTAAAATTCGAAAACGATTTCGAATTTCTTTCCATATCTACTTGGTATGCTTATAGGTTACGGAGTGGACATACAGTTTCAATTTATAGAATCGTTTGCTAATAACAAAAAATGAAATCCTTTTTACCAATTCGATGCTATGATTTTTAATAAATCGAAACATGTCAAGACAACTTTAGGATTAATAGTTCGTCTGTTGTTTCAGATAATCTCATAGAAATATAAAAATTAGAACATTTCTATTCCGTCAATCATAGCAATTAGAAGAAATAATCCTCATAATTCACCTGCATCCCACCCCTTTCCGGTATGTTCCCATCCCTGTATCACCTGATGCGTTTTGTCGGTATGCAGGTATTAATATCAAATCTGCATTTATAATTTAACCAATCGGGATGAGACCTCCCGAAGAGCGTTCTTCCTTCCTCGCCCTAGCAAAAGATCGAAACCGTTTCTTCATCTTCTTTTTCGAATGTTCCAAGCTTCCGGATGCCATAAAAATCGTAACGAGGTTCGTATCCAGCGGGTGGCCGTCTTTCACGTAGCACCTGATTTGGTGGCATCAAGTTGGAGCTGTTGAGTAGTGTTGACGTATCACAACAGTAGGAGGTAGAAAATGCTTCGTTTCATTAAAAGGTGAGGTCTTCAGGAATTTTGGAACTTTCATTGATGACGATGGGAAAATATTTCTCGTGCACTTGATTCCGATATTAAAATAGCTTGATATCAAACTATGTAGATTTTATCTCTAAATAATATCATATCTCCAAAGGAAGATCAAAATATTTCCTTATTAATAACAAGATATTTTGATTATTATTAATTATGAGCGCATATGTAACTTTAGAACTTTCATTGATGACGAAGGGAAAATAATTATCGTGCACTTGATTTCGATATTGAAATAGCTTGATATCAAACTATGTAGATTTTATCTCTAAATAATATCATATCTCCAAAGCATGATCAAAATATTTCCTTATTAATAACAAGATATTTTGATTATTATTAATTATGAGCGCATATGTAACTTTAGAACTTTCATTGATGACGAAGGGAAAATAATTATCGTGCACTTGACTTCGATATTGAAATAGCTTGATATCAAACTATGTAGATTTTATCTCTAAATAATATCATATCTCCAAAGCATGATCAAAATATTTCCTTATTAATAACAAGATATTTTGATTATTATTAATTATGAGCGCATATGTAACTTTAGAACTTTCATTGATGACGATGGGAAAATAATTATCGTGCACTTGATTTCGATATTAAAATAGCTTGATATCAAACTATGTAGATTTTATCTCTAAATAATATCATATCTCCAAAGGAAGATCAAAATATTTCCTTATTAATAACAAGATATTTTGATTATTATTAATTATGAGCGCATATGTAACTTTAGAACTTTCATTGATGACGAAGGGAAAATAATTATCGTGCACTTGATTTCGATATTGAAATAGCTTGATATCAAACTATGTAGATTTTATCTCTAAATAATATCATATCTCCAAAGCATGATCAAAATATTTCCTTATTAATAACAAGATATTTTGATTATTATTAATTATGAGCGCATATGTAACTTTAGAACTTTCATTGATGACGATGGGAAAATAATTATCGTGCACTTGATTTCGATATTAAAATAGCTTGATATCAAACTATGTAGATTTTATCTCTAAATAATATCATATCTCCAAAGGAAGATCAAAATATTTCCTTATTAATAACAAGATATTTTGATTATTATTAATTATGAGCGCATATGTAACTTTAGAACTTTCATTGATGACGAAGGGAAAATAATTATCGTGCACTTGATTTCGATATTGAAATAGCTTGATATCAAACTATGTAGATTTTATCTCTAAATAATATCATATCTCCAAAGCATGATCAAAATATTTCCTTATTAATAACAAGATATTTTGATTATTATTAATTATGAGCGCATATGTAACTTTAGAACTTTCATTGATGACGATGGGAAAATAATTATCGTGCACTTGATTTCGATATTAAAATAGCTTGATATCAAACTATGTAGATTTTATCTCTAAATAATATCATATCTCTAAATAATGATCAAAATATGTTCTTATTAATAAGAAGATATTTTGATTATTATTAATTATGATATTATATTATGATATTATGATAATAAATCATCTTATTATGATATTAAGTCATCATCAATAATAAATCATCAATATTATGGTATTAAATCATCTAGATTTATTTTGATATTAAATTATCTAGATTACTCTTGCTCGTGAAATACCCTAATATCAAATGATCTAGATATATCTTGATATTGAAATGTGCTAATGTTAAATCATCTAGATTCATCTAGATATTGAAATAACAATATATTGAATTGACTTGGTTAATTTTGAACATGAAATGATCATACATTAAATTATGCAGGTATTGAAATATTCTTCCGCTAAATGATCCAGACCAGTGTTTCCATAAGTGGTCCATATGAACCCCCAGGGATCCGTGGTACCATTCAGAGGGTCCGTGAAAAATAAAAACTGATTTAGGGGTCCCTGAACAATGTCAGGGGGTCCGCGTGAGGTTTAATATAAAGTAATAAAATTGTGATTGGTTTTTATTATTACGGAAATTAAGATGAATAAAATAGTAGCGATTTTTGCGTCCTAAGTAAACTATAAATAAAGGTGCGTGCTTATAATTATTAACAGTAGTTTGCTACAAATTAAACAGTTGATTTACAAATTTTCTTATATCTTTTGTTCCCTTTTTAAGAGATAACAGTATGAATGAGTCGAAGAAAAAACGCCGAAAATACAGTGTGGAATATTTGAAGTATGTCTTTATTTCTTCACCAGGAAATAATACTTCACCTATGTGTCTTCTATGTAATAAAACTATAACAAGTGATTCAATGAAACATGCTTTACGAACAATTGATAAAAATCCATAGTGACAAAAAAGATAAGGATTTAACTATTTTTCAAACAGTCAAGGAAAAATATCTGAAAACACCGTCACTGCAACAACTTATAGGGACAACATCTAAGCGAGGTGACGATGGATTGCATGTTTTCTCATAGTTTCGCATGTTTCTATATATTACATGATTGCTAAGTCCGGAAAGACTCACACTATTGAAGAACTTATTTTACTAGCTGTAAGTTAGATAATACTCACCGGGTTGCACAAACCAGCTTTTAACATTGTAAAAAGAATTCCACGGAGTAATAATTATGTACAAAGAAGGATTGACAAAATATCTCAGTGTCTAGAAAATTCTTTATGTGAGTACTTAAAAATATTTGAATTTTCTATACAGCTTGACGAGTCCACTTATCCGGGAAACGAAGCTTTTACTTTTAGCTTATGTAAAATTTGTAAAAGAATAAAAAATTTACCAAGAATTTCTATTTGTTAATGTTTGGAAAGCGATACGAAAGTTGAAACGCTATTGACTGAATTAAAAGCTATACCCTTGACTAATATCATTTCTGTAGCTACTGACGGTGCTCCGGCAATAGTCGGTAACAAGCTACAAACTTAACTCTTAACTTAAAACAAGCTACAGCGAATGTATTTTTAGTACATTTACCAAACTTAACGAAACTAATTTGAAACTACAAGATGAACAATTAAATTTAATCAGAATTAAAATCGTAAAACTGTGTTTGTTGCAAAACTTTTTCTGCATAAACAAAACTTGGGAAGAGGATATTGTTCTCTCAGTTTCAGTGCCGTAATGAAACTCATCACAAAAAAAAAAAAAAAAATTATAAATAAATGATTAGAAATTAGTGCTCACAAACATTGAGCCGAACATAAATACACTCTTAAAATCTCATCACGTTCATAAAAGTCATTATTTTTTTTTTTAATTTTATTTTAAACTTAAGATATAATTTCAATAAATAGTTCTTCAACAAAATGTTTTTTTTTTTGTTTTTTAATTTGTAATTTTTATACAGTACTCAATGCAATTTTCACTTGGGGGTCCGTGGATAAGTTTTGACTATAAAAAGGGGTCCATGGGTCAAAAAAGTTTGGGAACCACTGATCTAGACTAGTTGGTTTGATTATCAGAATTATGGTATTTGTGCTAGAAGTGCCCTTACCAGGCTATATAGTAAATTTCTTAGAATTTTTTTCGCCGTGTGTTATATGTTATGATGACCTGTTAAAACGAGAAAAAATCAATAAAATTCTTTTGTATTTATGAGTGTTTTTCCATAATGCAATCCTTTTAGATTCCATGATATAACTCTGCGTTTTACAACGTCGTACATCACGTGAAATTCATATCCATCATAAAATAGTTTGTTTGATTTCTACTTTGGCCATAAAGGGTTCTTTGTGCGACAACTAAAAGAATCGTCTTTCGATGGCAGCCAAGATATAGGAGAAGAAGAAAAAAAAGAGTTAAACGGGGGTTGACATTTTGGTGAATGATATTTTTTTTTCTGCAAAAAAAATTCCATTGCTTTTATGTATCGCATTTCACACAACACGATTTTCAGCTGCCACTAAACTTAACGCGCCGGTTGTCAGTATTTGAAGGCTGAATGTTCGAAAAAAGAAAAAAAGGATACCCACCAAAAGAAAGAAAATCACTGTCGGTGTTTGGCTGGTAAAAAGAAATGATGCCAAATAAAAAGAATTCCCACGCCAAATATTCATTTCACGTATTTCATTGAACTGAGTGACAATAACAGCCATACAGCAATGAGAAATGAAAGAATAAGAGCTATCTTTTGACGCATAAATAAACATTCAACCAACATTTCAATCTAGCTGTCTTGCGCTCTTTCTAGACAGTAAAAAAATTTTGAATCAACCAAAAATAGAACACGTGATCGTTACCTGGTTTTATATATATTTAGGTAAATTTTTAAATGCACGTATATACGCTCGGAAATTAAAACCATAGCAGAATTAAACTTAGTTCGTATTGAAATGATTGTATTGTTTTTGTTTAAAACGGTATAATCTATATAAACCGTACGATATATAGAAGATTTGAAATATTTTCTAAAAATTTATAATGTAAAAAAAATTAATAAAATACTTAATAACAGAAAAATTTCATTTGCTTCAATTAAATTCATGTTCAATTTAAATTGAAAAAAGAATGTTTTAAGTGCTTAAAAATAGGCGCCCATTCTCAAGATGCGCCAAGCGTAAACAAGGAAAAAAATACAGATTTGAAACAGTGGAATGATGTCATAATGTCACCTTCAAAGAAAAAAGGGGAAATAAATAAAGATGAAGAAAAAAAAACTAAAAATACTGTACTTACGGGAAACTAATGCAGCATTATTTTCGTTAATAATATTACGTTTTCTGTTTTTAATCTATTTAGTTTTCCTCGTGGCAAGTCTTGAGAATGGACTCCTATTTTTAAGAGCACGAGACATATTGATTTTTTCCAACTTAATAATTTTTCAAGCAAATGAAACTTTTATATTGTCACGTATATATTTCCACTTCAGTTTCAAGGAATTATTAATTTAAATGCTTGCATTGTTTTACTTATTTTAATATTATATAAGACATAAAAAGTATAAAAAAAGTACTTAATGCACTAATAATTTCTTCCATGGCTATTTAAAAATAATAATTTTTTAATGTTTCGAAATTGTTATTTAATTAAAAACATTTCTCTTCGATATTATACTTTTTTGGTTTATTTTGAATAAAAATGTCCGTACTTTAACTTGTTGAATTTTAACTAAGTGCCCGGCATTTATAGTTTTTAAAAATGTTTATAATTTAATGTTTAAAAAAGTTTAATAATTACAAAAATTAAAAATTTATGTTTTTTTTTTTTTTTTTTATTATTTGAAAAAGAATGAAATCTAAAAATGTTTTACGTATTCCCAAAAGAAAAATTACAAACTAAAATTTGTGCATTCCGATTTTCATACAACTGTCTCAACTGTTTTGAAATATAAAAAAATAACTACTGTGGGATAAAAAAATAAAAGAATATTTTAAATTTATGACTCAAAGCTCAAACATAGGAAAACAAAGTACACATGTCTTACTTTGTGTTTGAATTGAAAAGAAGAAAACGCTGGTTTATTACTAGTTGAAAAATAGATTCATTTATCCAATAGATCATTGCTTTAGATAGATAGGAATAGGATATGGATCCAATAGATCCACACCCTATCCATCAAGCAAACAAATAGAAAGTCTCGAATTTTAAACATGGAATCCATTCTTAAAAGAATTTCATCTCCATTTTAATTATAATTCAAAGAACAAGTAACTCATTTTTGCTTATTATTTAAAACAAAATATGGAACTAAAATCAAAACCACGATAATAATTGATCTTTGTTGTTTAATTCTTCAAATGAAATGGATGTAAAAACCTTTTTTACTTTCGCTTTCGAACTATGCAGTAGTGAAAGGATTCTTCCTTTCTTGAAGTGGGGCACGTGCCCTAGCAGAACGTGACTGGAGGGCATCTCCTTTTCCCTCTAACACGCGTCTCTACTTCACTTTCAAAGAAAATTGCACAAACACTCTCCAATCTAGTACCGCGTTGTTGTACCGCGAGATCTCGCGTGATTTCCTTCAGTATTGTATGTGGCTTTTGAAAAAGGGTGCCTTTTTATATTCTTCAAGGGGCTCTCTGGTTGAAGAATAGCATCAAATATTAAAAGTACCAAACACTGGAATTAGTTTTGCTCAGATCTTCTTGGAAATTTTCTCGTTTGTTTTGTCGGTAGGAAGAATTTTTGGTAATTATGCTTATCATAACAAATGTTTATTATCAGTTTCACATTCGTATTGATTTTGAACGAATTTTGTAAATGGATATCTTTATTTTCGAAATGTTGGGTTAGAATATAGTTCGGCTCGAATAGTTCCTGAGTAATCTATATATATATTTCTCTTACACGGCGACAAAACAAAGACCTATTACAACTCCCCGAATGGCAACGCTAGAAAATCGACCAATGATTGCCGCTAAAAATGCCGCGTGCCAAATCTAGCTGAGGTGGCTCAACATATAGCGCTTTTAAAAACGGAAATGGAAATAACCAGAGAGAGCAATCGCACCAAATGTGATCTCCTCCGAAATTCACCCTATCAGCTGCGGCAATCTCATACTATTAAGCTAGGCAGAAGTGAGTAGTCTTTGTCGATAGATCTCTATTTTAGTATTTTGTCGAAAGTGCTTTTTTTCACGAATTTATATCTTACGAATTTATTTGACGATTTTTGATTTATATCACGAATTTATTTGTTTTATTATTGTTATTAGTTATTCATTGAAAAATGAGTCTCAGTCGTGCTGTTACGCTTTAAGATTTTATACTATAGCACATTTCTAATAGGTTTAACAAATTACATGTCATTTATTTGAATTCAAATTTATTTTAATGACTTAGTATTTACTAAAAAGATGTAATTTTTTTTTTAAAGTTGTTACATAGATTTGAATGATTGTTTTGAATTCTTAAAATTTCGTGCATTTGCAATGTACCTAAGTTAGTAGCGAGCGAAGCAAGCTTGGTTTGCGAAGCAAACCATATTAGATTGCGTAGCAATTTTCGGGGGTTGGCGAGCGTTAGCGAACAAGGGGCGCAGCCCACTAGTACATACATATCACCCGAATAGCTCTTCCCTCTGAATCGTAGTTATATGGTTTCGATAGTAGCTCTCCATTTCACTCTGTCTAAATATTTTGCCTCTCTCCATGTCTTTCTTATTGTTTTCAATTCACGCAGACACGTCATGCGCCAAGTATTTTTCTGGTCTTCCTCTTTTTCTATTGCCCTTAGGGTTACAATCAAAAACCTGTTTGTATACCTTACATTCCCAATCATATAGTGAGTCATTTTCTTTAATCTATAACCTACGTTGAACAGTCGAATCAATTCTGAGTTTACAACAATTAGTGTTCAACTCCGCAGTCTTGCTATTTTGAACCCAACGTAGACAAGGCAACTTCTGAATAAGTCTCTCTGACTCTTAGTCTGAAACCTTAATGCTTTTAAGATATCTGACTAGTGCAAAAACATGTTTTTGGGCAAAAACGAAAATTTAGAATTCTTGAACTCATAGCTTTCTTAAAATATTCCACTTTTGTTTGTACTCTAATTGTTTACACAAAGTTATAGCAGTTTTTGTTCAAGGTGATAACAGTGGATAGACTAATGATTTTAAATCTCTAAATACGTTTATCTCAAAATCAGATTTTGTCCCATATTACACCACCTTAGACACGATATCTCTTTTTGTTTATAATATAATTGTCTACAGTTTTTCCATGAGAGTTTTAATGATTATAGTTAACGTGTTTTGAACCACAGACTAAAAGAAAAAAGAATTTCATTTTTATGCATGTTTTTTCGCAAAGATAAGTACGGAAATTTTTAAAAATTTGCTTTTTTACTTATATTGATCCCTAACTCAATATTTCATGCACTTGCTTTTAAGATAATAGTTTAGTAGTATTTCAAAACATAGTTGATAGCTTTCTAAATAAAATCCTAAAAGGTTTTTTTGTTTCAGGTGATAAAAAATTTTTTTTCAGTGTTTAGAATGTATGCTAAAATATGCCTTACTTTTGTTTAAAAATGGACATTTCAAAAATAATACTGCTTATTTTTCTGCTAGTTTTGTAAGTTTTTATACATAATAAAACTAATAAACTAGTTTGTCCTTTTTTAAATTTTATATGAATATTTAAAAACAAAAAGTTGTCAAAACTAGACGGATACCTTAATGCTTTTAAATGTTTGTTTATCATAAAAAGTTTACACACGCGTAAAAGAAAATAAAAAAATCTCAACCAAAAATCCAAAATAATGATAAGATGACCCCTATGTTTCCATTAAAAAAAATACATTTTCTTCCTCATAGATTACCAACTGGTAAATTTTATGAATTCAATTTCCTTACTTATTTAGTTACTAATTAATATTTTGAAATATTTTTTTTATCCACTCAATTCATTGAAATGTGTCCTATTGAAAAAAATTTTCACATTTTAAGTATTTTTAAAACTTAAACTTCGAAAACTTTTGAAATATGAAAAAGTTTTAACAGCACTTAAGACCTGGAAATCTAAAAATTAGAAACTAATTTCAATAGGACACATTTTACTGCATAGAATGAAACAAAAAATACTAATTAGCAACTGAATAAATTAGGAAATTGAATTCATAAAATTTTCCACAAGATAATTTGGAGAAAGAAGAATCTTTTTTATGAAGAGAAACCTTAATTAGCATATTTAAGGTCTATCTCACGAACCATCAAAATACATTTCAGTACTTTGTGTTCTAACTCAAAAGATATTTGAGGTGTACTCCTCCCTCCATTATTCACATTAAATCATTTAACAACCAACTGATTTATTCACATTAAATCAGTCAGACTGCTACACTGTAAAAAATTCCGGATCAAATTACGGTAAAAAATACCGGCACTAGAGTGCCGGTATTTTTTACTGTAAATTCCATTTTTATCGAAACATGATACGGAAAAAAATCTGATGTACAGTAATTTTTACAGTAATGATTACCGTAAAATCACTCAATAAATATTCATTTATATACCGTAATAAATAAATATTGCTGTAAAAATTACGGTGCAATTTTACTATAGAAAGGGATTTTATGGATGATGAATCCAAAGTACCATAATTTAGATCCAATACTTTTCACGGCAATTTGATCCGGAATTTTTTACAGTGCAGTTATTAGTCATAATATAAAGTTGAAAAAGTCATTGGAAAAAGAAAGTACCGTCTTCACAGGTAGAGAGTTCATTTTGCCTACTATATATCAGCAACATATCTAATAAAAACCACATACAATTAAAACTATAAAAAAAACTTGGGCTATAATAATTGTATCCCATTTCCGATATTGGACGGAAAGTGCCGGCTTTTCGCTTTGATGTCTAATGATACTATGGCATGATGTAAAATGCCGAGAAAGCCACAGGTTTTTGTTGTTTTAACCTGCATGCCACTACCATGATTTCCAGTAAAGGACCACTTAGGGAGCGCGTCTAGATTTTAATGGTACTTAAGCGGTAAAAAACAATATGGTTACAGCGGGAATTTCCGCCCAAAAGCGGTATATATGTTATAATTAAGTGTTAGTTTTTTAGTGATAATTAAAGCGTTGATTTAAAAATGGAAACTTGATGAATGAAAAAGATTTAAATGCAAGATGTAAAATAATAATTATGAGGATTGTAAGAGATTATTTGGAATGTGAAATGTACTGTGGCATATACTATGAAAATACTGTCGGACCTATATTTAACGAAGTCGCTAAATCTTGATAAAAAGTTAGTTATATGGAAAATGCGTTAAATAGAAAATCACCTTTTGAAATACTTAAGAAACACAAAGCAGGTTTTAAATTCATAAACAGTAGACGCAATTAAAATAGCAATTGATACACCTTTATCTTGTAAACCAGTATCTACTAATTATTTTACAAAACTTAACCATAAAAAAATCTGCATGGAAAACAAGAATGGAGCAAAACATTATCCAGTGTTACGCTATCAAGCTGCATACATTTTCTAGTAAAAAAAGGTAAATTTACTTATAAAATTATAGCTGCATTTATTATAAAAGTAATTTTAAACATACTACAAACGTTCCAGATACATTACCTCATGCGTTCTTAAGTTTAATTGCTACTGATAAAATACTTTTTGTTTCCAAGAATTATAGTTCTCAATATATTTGGTAAAAAATAAAAAACTGAAAAGTAGAATTATGAGTTTTATCATAGAATTATGATTTTTTAATTTTATATCTATTTTGAAAATTTTTTATGTGTATATTTATTAATTGTTTTAAATCGGAAGAGGTTATAGGGAAATCTTCAGAGGAAGGTATTGGCCTACATTGGGCTATCTGCCAACTATGATGATGATGAATTAATTGTATTAAGGTACATACATACATTTAATGACTTTAAAACTTTTTGTGTTTGTTTTTGTTTTCCAAAATTTTGAAATTTCATCCCCAAGAATTAAATATTTTAATATGATTAATGTTAGATTATTTTCAATAATTCTTTGAATTTTGGATGGTTTGCATAATTAAAATAGTTTTGAAACTGAGATTTAATGAAGTATCGCATTGTGCTTTGATAAAACTTGGCATTTTTTAAATTTTCTTTTTTTTAAATAATTATTAAATCTATTCATCATCGTATTTAAATAGACCATAATATAACAATATGCATGTTTATTCCTACTTTAGAGGCAATTTAATATTTGAAATATTTATATTCTTTTTATTAGTTAAAGCATGAGATCCACGTATGTGTATCTGAAAGTTATTAGCCCCCTGGCAGTATCTATCTATATTATATAAAACGCTAATACGTATGTATGTATGTATGTATCAATAAAACCGATGATATTTCTTTTCTCGCGCTGGCAACAGTTTTCATTTTTAATTGTTTGGATTCGGCGCGCAAGAGCACGTAGTGAGCAACCAGATAACAATAACCAGAGTGAGCATTATCAGGTTGTTCAATTCAGATTCATGCACTAAAAACATGACAATATTTAATTTAAACTCAATTAGGAATTAATTAATTAATTGAAGTGAGAATGCGGGAAAAATATACTTGAGGGTGCCCCTTGGCGATTTATGTTTGTCGCCATACTTGTTTGCCCGGAACTCCGTGGTAACCCACAAACAGGACACTTATATCTATTACTAATTAAACCTTCATTCATACACCAGTCAATCACTGCTTTTTTTCCATTGTTATTCAAATCGTACAGAAACTTAAGATTTATCTCATTGACAGTATTCATTTTTAGTACCAGAAGCAAAAATAACCTTACCAGCCGGTATCCAAAGTAGAACTAACGGATCTCTGAAATTACATTTAAAAATTCATTTAAAAACAATGCTAAATTCTAAACTAATCAGAATCACGATTCAAATCTAAACCAATCAGAATTACGATTGGTTTTCAACATCACCCAGCTTGGCGATCAATCGCGATCACAACTTGGCGGGGGCACCCTCAAGTATAGTCTACCCGAGAATGCTTTAAAAGGCCGCTGTTGAATTGATATTTTTCTACTGGGAGCTACCTAAACATCTAAAAAACGTTTAAGTGTTTGTATTGAATGCATTGAATTTTTTTATATTTCGCGTTTACTTATGCATTGAATTTTCACGCTTTAAAATGCAGAATATCAGTGAAGCAATATTTGATAATTTATTTTGCTAATATGTTTCTTATTTAGCTAATGTTTTGATTTTTTCACCATGTACAATCTAAATAGCTAATATACTTTTTTAAAAACCAATAAGAACATTGGTAGAATTCTTCTACATAAGTACAATACTATATCTTTGATGATAAAATACTATGTCTTTGATGATAATATATTATGTCTTTGTGTTCATTGGCGAACGAGCGCAGCGAGCCATGGTTCACGGCGTGAACCACATAGGATTGCGTAGCAATTCTCGGGGGTTGGCGAGCGTTAGCGAGCAGGGGGCGGAGCCTCCTAGTAATTTATATTTTGTTTATCTTATTATGACTTGTAGTAGTAAAACAGAAATTCGGAACTGTAAAAAAAAAATTTCTGTTTTGTTTATACTTCAGTAGTGAAGAGGTTAAAAAATATAGTTACAAATTCTTTCATCATCTAGTTGTAACCTGCGTCTTTGCTTGCGCGGAATTATTTTTAATTTTCAACTTTAATTATTACTCAATTTTAACTATTTTCAAAAGATATCCATGATATTGTCAAAGTTCTTTGTGTATTGAATTTCAGTAATAATTTAAAATCTGACCGGAAGCCAAAAAATTGCATCACACAAACCACCGAAATTTTGAGCTCTGAACATTTCAGCATAGTAAGTAGCGGAAGCATTAAAAGTATTTCCAGCTCTGACTTGAGATTTTTTTTTCCTCGCGAATATCTCGAGCTATAACTTCAGCATCGTATAATATATTTGTATGCTATTTTACTTTATCTTAAAACAGCCGATCCAAATGAGGGTTTACGACTACTAATGTTCAACTCCATAACCTTGTAATTTAGAACCCAATCCAGAAGACAAGCGAACTCCTGGATCGAGTATTGGGAGAACTTTGCCTTCGTGGAGGACTTTTTGATGGAAATAATCCACAATTACGTCACATAGAGAAGAAAACCACGAAAACCTCCCACTGTTAGCCTGAAGGGAAGGGGAGTCTAATCCATGATCCGTTTACCACTGAAGATATCTTACGTCAGTACTGCGGTCGGTGCGAGCCAGGTGCGGAATTCGAATCGACCAGCCATCGCAGGGACTCAAACCCAGTTCACCTAATTGGAAGGCGAACGCTCTATCCTTTGAGAAACCACGGCTCATATGTATGTCATTGCTCGTGCGTCAGTATGGGGCTACATAGCACCGTTTATGTTTAAGATTTCTACAGCCATTTTAGACAGGATCGAAAATAAATCTAAATAATTACTTCGTAATTAAATTTTTATTTCTATAAAAATACACAATTATTCTAAATAAATACTGAACGCATAACTAATTATTCAAAACTATATGCTTTAACTATCACTTAAGACTACCTTAACGAAATGAATCTAAATAATTACTTATCGCAAAACTAATTTTTAACACTACTTAAAAAATTACTTAGGACAACCAAGCAAAATGAATAATAACTATAATGTTGCCATTAGATAGAGAAATACTTGAATTTATGGTGCCACATAACAGTAATGTATTAATTTAATTTTTTTTTTATTCATTTTACTTTTATTTGTTCATTTTACCTTTATTAACTTATTTACTTATTTAGGAAACTTTGCATTCATTAAAATTAATCAAAGTTATCCGGAAAAAAATTAAGAAAAGCAGAATTTTATATTTGTCTTTTTCCTTATTACAAATGATAATATTTCCAAAGAACAGAAACTCTGTTTATAAAACATAAAAAGTGCTATCGTAACGCCAACGTAATGAAATCACAAATAAAAAAAATACATATGAAGCGTATCAAATGCCCTTTTTTTTTTTTAACTGTATACCGCTATCACTTTATCTCATTTTGCATATGTATCTTTGGCAACACTTTTTAAAAAATGTATTTGAATGTAGCTTCCTAATGCAGGCATTTAATTTTTCTCCCAACAAGAGCTGGAAGCGAGAATAATGATATATGATATGGTAAAAGATTGCAAGTCATGTTAGCAACAGTGGCGCCTTATTGCTGTTTGTTCCTAAAGTTTAGACACATATTAAATTGAAATGAAAATAAAATGAAAACAAAATTAAAGGTTAAAAAGCTGCCTTTTTCAATTAGATTAAAAAAGCGAAATGATTCTATTTTTATCACGCCTAAAATGAAGAACGTACAGCGCATCACCTTCGCAAATCCTTTGTATGTACTGTGGTGATACGGTTAACTACAAAAATGATGGGCTCTACATTTTATGTTAATGCTTTTGAAAAAAAAGCGTTTTTTAATCCACTTGAAAAACGTAATTTTCAAAATTTTTCTTCAATTTTTTTTCCTCCTCAGTTTTAAGTCTTTTAGTTTATTTCGTGAAGTAGACAACTTTCTATTGGGAATAAAATGGAAATAAAAATTAGAATAATACGAGGAAAATAATTCTATATTAGTCACGACAAAAAAAAAGGAGAGAAAAAAAACGATTTTTGTTTATTTATTTATTCATTTATTTATTTATTTCTTACTTTACTTATTTGCTTTTTTCTTCTTTTTAGTTTTATGTCTGTTAGTTTAGATCAGAAAGCGGAAAAATTAAGATTACGGATAGAATGAAGGTAAAAATTAGAATAAAAGAGTAAAAAAGAAAAATTATATTTGCCACGACAAAAACGAAAAACGTGGGGCGCTCGTCCCATCCGCGAGCGGGGGATTTATGATTGGGGTAAACGTTTATTTCAAAAATGATAGGCCCTAATTTGTGTTACAGGTTCGAATAGTATTTTTTATCATTTTTAATTCATTTGAAAAACTTAATTTTCAAAATTTTTGTTTCATTGTTTTTTTTTTCTAGCTTTAAATCTTTTAGTTTATGTCGTAAAGTGGTCAAATTTCGATTGATAGAGACAAAATTAGAATAAAAAGGAGAAAATAATTCAATATTTCTCGCAACAAAAGAACAAAAAGCGTGGGACGCATTAATCGCGAAATCCCTGGGGAATTTATGGTAATGGGCCCTACATTTTTCGTTTTGGATTCCGGAAAAAAAACCGAATTATTTTATCGTTCAATATTTTCCTTAGGATGTAGTCAGTTAAACATAAAGAATTTAACTACTCATTGTTAAACTCCATTCTCTTATTAATCCTTTTTCCCAAAGTGTGGTACGCGTACCTCCAGGGGTACGGGAACAGTTTAGCGGGGGTGCACGCTCTTATGCGAAATATCAACTAACGAAACTAATATTTAGAAACAAAGCTAGCCATGAAAATTTACGATTACATATTTTTCTATTGGCTATTTTTTTTTGCAGAGTTAACAGTTAATAATTAGTGGTGTCAACAGCCAGTTGTGATTTTTAACTTTTGTGCAATTTTTTTTACAGTAAAAAATACATTCATTTTTTTTATTAGAGATACACAGTGTTACGCAAAATTTAGAAAGGGTACGCAAAAGTCATAAGCTTGGGAAACACTGCTTTAAGCAACAATCAAGTAATTTTTTTTAATAATTCTTATTCTCTATACATGAATCTCTATATATGAGTGTAGAATATTTTGGAGAGAAAAAAATCATCCAATGTTAAAGATGTAATATTATCATTATTATTTTATTATTATTATTATTATTTTATTATTATTATTATTTTATTAATATTATTATTTTATTATTATTATTATTTTATTATCATTATTATTATTATTTTATTATTATTATTTTATTATTATTTTATTATTATTATTATGAAAACACCTAAATAACCCGGTATAACTGTATAACTATATATATCGGAATCGATCTATAACTGCCGAAAACCGATTTGAATAGTCCTGAAAAATTCTCATAATTTAAATTTCGTAAAAAGAAAAATATTTTTAAAACAAATCATAAAACATACTAATATAGTTTAATATATTGCAAAAAGATACTGTCATCATTTCATTTCGGAAAATTCAATAATGATGTTTAAAAGCTTATTGAACATATTGCCAGCTCGTGCACACCCCTCTGATGATTAAATTCAGTTGCGTGAAATGGTGTTTTTTTAAGAGGCCTGTTCCCTTCCAAATGGAACTCAACAGTCGAAGAGGTGGAGACGGAGATTGAAATCTAAATAGGCTCTTAGTCCTTTTTATTTAATTTTCACAAATAAACTGATGGGGAACATTTCAGGGCTCGAAAAAACTCAGAAATTTTACCCGTCCCCGAGGACGGCTTGTCCAACAATGTACCCGTCCTCCTTTGAAACTAACCCGTCGCTTCTAAATAAATAAAAATATAATTTTCTCTTGTTTATTACAAACCTTTATATAAATTGCACAATTAATTAGTAGTTATTAGGATTGCAAATACAAGGATTACATTATACAGTAATAAAAGAAATACTAGGTTACTAATAGTAAAACCTAGTATTTCTTTCATGAAATAATTTCTTTCTTTTATGAAATAATTCGAATGACAAAGGTCAAGTTATCTGGAATGTCAAGTTATCCGAGGGTACTGCATTTTTTAAATGAATCAAATATGACGTTTGTCAGTTCCACAATCAAGCCAATGATTTACAGAGGTTTCTGCACAGAAATCTGAAAGGGGTTTTCCATTTAGGTAGATGTTCATAATTGCGTTTGTAACGCTACTTGCTTAAGACCAGTACATAATGTGTGTGTGTGTGTTTTTTTTTTTTTTTTTTTGTAAGTTCATTGCTGAAAAGCCCCTTTCAACCGCTGCAGTACACCCAGACAGAGAAAACATCAATTTCACCATACGCAGTATGTTGCTGTATATCTAGATTAGAGGGTCATTTTAGAAGTGAGGAGTTGTAAGATAACAAAAACTTGTAAGATAACAAAAATTGAAAATGTATCACGAACATTAACGGGAAAATGGCCGTCCGCGCGGACGTCAGATTCGAGAAATTCATTGTCCGCGGGGAATTTTTGACCGCCGAGGACGGGCTGTTTTTCGAGCCCTGGAACATTTACTCTATTTCATAGTATCTTTCGAAATCGGTATAATGCAAGGCCATCATCCAATCACATACATAAAATATATATAAAATTATACCAATACAATTCTGCTTGTATTATAGATTCGTCTGTTTTCAGATTAATATTGTTTGGGCATTAATATCTTTGTTTTTTTCCAAATTTACATTAAAAAAAATTTTTTTTAACGTAATTCAAATTGGTTTTCATTAGTTTAAGCAATAATTATTAGAAAAAATTTGCAGTTTAAAATAAATTATACAAAACCACTAATCGTATCCGATTCTTGATTTACATTTTTGAAAATCGAAGTTCTAAAAATAATCGAACACTATAAAGCAATCCCTTTATTTTTGATTATATCTGAAAGGTTTAGTGCCATCGAATGAGACGCTATCATCAAAAGTAATCGTAAAAAAAAAAAAAAAAAAAAAAAAAAAAAAAAGAAGAAAGGAAGAAAGTTACGAACAAAAATCAACAAAATGCAAATCGAAAATTTTACCTATAATGTAAGATGGATATAAGAGTCATTAGTTATTAATTTAATAACATTTTATCTTAGAATAGCTAGAAATATTAATCTACTATAATTTTGCCTTTGTTAAATAAACATTTGAATGCTTGGAAATGTATAAAAACATGCATCAATCGCGTGTTTCAGGAAACTGATCTTATAACAATATTTATTTCTTTATTTACTCATTTTCTGATTATCTCAATTTTTCCAATTTTCTTAGGCTTCAAAAGTTCTTTCCATTTTTGTCTTGAAATTGAACTTCGTATCTTATAAAAAGAAAGAGGAAAAATCAAACGCCTAATTCCTGAAAATTCTAATTCTATAGAATCTGATTACCTGCATCTTCAATACAACAAATATTGAAATCGAATAATTAGATTTCGGGGGAATCAGTTGATATTTTTATAACATTTTTGACATTTTAGTTTCACAAAAATATTTCCGATTACCGGAAAACCTGGGAATTAGAATTTAAAAAATAAGTATTCACAAATTATATATTTAAAGTATTAGCAACAAATACTTAAAAGTATGAAATTTATTGTATACTGTTATAAAGCTTGAAAATAAATTATTAAGCAAATTAGACAGTAACGTTGGAAACAGTTATGCGCGCACACACAAGTTAATTGAAAAAATATAAATAAAAAAATATATTCTAAATATATACTAAAGTTAGAATTAAGCAGTCTAATATTTCTCTTTTAGGAGTTGATTGTAATATTGTATTAATTATTTTTCGACTTTGAATAAATCTAATCTCTGATGGTAAGAAATAATTTCGTTTAGAAGAGTGATAGAAGAAAGGGAATGAAAAACATTAGCTCTATATTCATTTTTGAGACTAGCGCCATCTAGTTTTGAAAGCTTAAGATAATTTCTCAAAACTTTTCTCAATGTCTCACCTACGTTACAGAGTAAATTACATTCTTTCCAAGTTACAAAAAAGAAGAAAAAAAACTGTGAGGGGTAGTAGGAAAGGTTAGAAGCCTAGAAAATTTTTTAAAACATTTTGGTAGCCCCAAACAACTACATAAAATTTCTTTTTATCGGTTTACGTATCTTTTGTAAGAGAGAAAGTGCCATTTTTGTATTTTTAATAGCAGTTGATCTGTGATAGCAGTGATTATTTTTTCCTGTGATTATATAAAAATGGTTGTAATTTTTTTAATGAAAACTAATTAATAACTCAAAAAGTAGTTGCAAATTTAACATGACATATTTCACATCGTGTGCCATAGGAGTACGTGCTATGCAGAAAAAAACTTTCATCTTAATGCACAACACGTGCTCATAGTTTTCGTTCAACTGATTAATGTGATTAAAAAAATCCTGAATTTTAGCTTAAAATAATTTATGCCTGCTTCAATAATATTTTCCTATCAGAATCTCTTTAAAAAATGTGCAAAATTTTCAATATTTTCATCATATAGTTTTCGCATTATAAAAATAAAAAGCGCAAGCAGTGAATTTTTAAAAAAAAAATTTTTTTTATTGAAAAAAATATTAGTTTTGTATATTTTATTTTGATGAACATACGCGTAGATCGTATGACTTAGACTAACAGAAAAGCTGCTATTAAAAACAAGAAGAAGGGGGGGAAGAAACACTGTAATGAAAAATTTGTCACCCGTTTTTATATAAATCAAATAGTGTTTATTTTAACTGTAAAATTTTATTCAATTCAAATTTGCAAGCAACAAGAGAGTTAATTATTTACTGTCCAAATATTTTTGCTAACATTGAGCAAAAATGTAATTTATAAACGTGTCATTCGTTTATTTTTTCACAATGATTCACCTTAAAATAAAATTAAATGAATAAATAAAGGAAAATAAACATTAATTTTTGAAAGCTAATGGTCTTACGTTTTAATTGCTTCATTTTGGGAAGTATTTGATTCTAATTCTTCGTATAATTATTTTCTATCATGTATAATATTTATTTACAATAAAAATATCACTCATTGCCCTAGAAAAAATAGCTTTCTTCCGGGCTAAATGCCAATCCAGTATAAGAAAAAAAAACTTCAGCTTTAGAAGATTTATTTCAATAGTATTAATTTATGAATAACATAGCAAACAATAACATAGCATTCTTGAATAACATAGCAAACGATAATTATTGAAAAACTTACACAACAGATGTAACAAGCAAAAAATACCAAAAATATTTGCAACAAAACCAAAATTAAAAACGGCAGTAAAAAATCTTAATTTTTAGAAGAAATATCACTAGATATTTTCCTCATTTAAAATTTTATCATAGTGGTGTTCTCTTTGTGAATATCGATGCTTTATAGCTTACAGCAAATCTTCAAAAGATGGCAGCACTAACGATTTTCCCACATAAAAATTGGTGAAAAATATGCTTATTTTTTCTTACACAATAATTGTTTAATGACAAATATCATTTTTAAGAATACTTTATAAAAATTTATAGAAAAAAAAAATATGCACCCACAACTAATTTTTTAATAAGCCATATTTAGTTTAATATTAAAATATTCAGTTATAATTTAAAGACTTTAAATTCAAATTTGTTATGACAATTATATTAATACGGCATTAAAAAATCCTAAATTTTAGAAGAAATATCACTAGATATTTTCCGTATTTTAAAATTTTATCACAGTGGTGTTCTCTTTGTGAATATCGATGCTGTATAGCTTACAGAAAATCGTCAAAAGATTTCAGCACTAGCAATTTTCCCACATAAAAATTGGTTAAAAATATGTTTATTTTTTCTCACACAATTATTCTCTAAAGACAAATATCATTTTTAAGAATACTTTATAAAAATTTATAGAAAAAAAATAGGCACCCACAACTAATTTTTAAACAAGCCACATTTAGTTTGATATTAAAATAGTCAGTTATAATTTAAAGACTTTAAATTCAAATTTGTTTAGACAATTATATTAATAGTAACAACGGAAATATGTTAAGACCACAGAAATTAATCTATTACGCGAACACTAATAATTTAAATAATTTTTCTTATGATAACAAAAAGGAATTCGCTTTGAAAGTATTAATTATTCCGATTATTTAGAGAGCTGCTCCATTTCTGTTTTTGGTAGTAAAATCTGGTAAGGGAACTTAAAACTGTTTACTCTATATAATAACGAAAAAATAATAATTAAAAAGAATTTTTAAAGTATCAGCGATCTGCACTGCAGGATTCTAAATAATTTGAAGTAATTATTTAATATATATGTCAATCACTAAGTTAGTCTCGCACACTTAGCTTCTGAAAAGTGAAGTTATATAAGTATAGAATTCCACAATTCGCATGTCAGAACTCTTTCATCTTTGAAATAAATAGTTTCTATTTGTGATAATCTTCAATTTGGTATCGCACGCTCTCATTCCGAAGAAGAAAAAAAATTCGGAATGAGAACTAGATGTCTAGTATCCTGATAAATATTAAAACAAAAAAAATCCATTCAAATTATTTGCACCTGCTTAAAGTTCAGATCTGCTTTATGCTTTCACTTATTGAGAACTGACTAACAACAATAATTAATAAATTCGCAAGATTTACTTTCGAAGGATAAACTATCGCATATTCAGAAAAACAAAACAAATTTTGAGTTTTTTCAAAATACTTACTTTGTAGTAGAGTAAAAACGTCGAACTTTTACTGTTATGAATCTTCCGAATCATATCTGATGTCTGTTTCCCCACATCTAATTTTTTTTTTTTTTTTTTTTTTTTTTTAAAGAGAGACATCAATAATTTAAAATCAGAAATAGCTAATAGATGGCAGCAGTATGTTTTCCGTCAGCATGTTCCAGAAATTTAGCCCTTTGCTATTTACTCCGAGGAGGGGAATTGTTCGTAAAATGTTCGCAACGGTTCACATAAACTAAAATTATAGAGATACTCAATAAGGGAAAGAATTTCTTTTAAAAATAATTTATAATATTGATGTGTTACTAGCAATAATGCTTTTCCAGTAAAAAATTTGAAAATTTTATGCGTTTAAGCCAGAATGTCACTAAAATTTTCGTGATTTCCAAATTCGATGAACTTTCGGGATTTTTGAGTTGATTAATTTTCAAAATTTCTCAATTTCTACATAATAGCTTATTTTATATATACAGAGATGCCAACTGCTCCGCTTTTTGAAGATGTTTTAATAGATTAATAACGAATTAAAACATCACATTGAAAAGCTGAATAACTTCCAAGTAAAATTTGTGTTGCAGTGGGCGTTACTTTTCATAGAATATGAAATTATTCTCCCCAAGCTGTGTAGTAATACTTACTTTCCACTTAACTCCTAAAAACTTAAGTAGAATGCGGGAGTAGAAGATAATATATGGCAATAAAAGATATCTAGCATCATTTCGTGGAGTCCAATTTTGCAATTACTGTAACGAAGCCTCTCAGAAAATATCTTCGATTATTTAATATAAATTATGATTTTACTACCACTTTTTTTAAAATATAATTGTTTTAATATGCTTCGTATAAAATATATATAAATCTTCTTGGTTATTACATTAAAACATTAGTTTAAAGCTCTCTCTTCTAAAACTAGGAGAGAAGCTACGATCACAAGAGAAAAAAACACGTTAAACTATCCTGTGTGCAATGGACCTGAATGTACACTCTATAACAAAAAAAAATCGACGCACCAAAAAGCAATCATCCGATTGCTTCTTGGTGCCAGATTACAGTGGTGCATGGCTCGATCAGGCTGGAATGATGCCGACTGTGGACGTATAGTCTTCAGCGACGAATCCCGCTTCCAACTGTGTCCTGACGATCATCGAAGACGTGTTTGGAGACGCAAAGGGGGGATCCTGCCTTCACTATTGCACGCCACACCGGCCCTCAACAAGGCATTATGGTCTGGGGTGCCATTTCCTTTGACAGCCGCACCCCTTTGGTCGTCATTAGAGGTACACTTACTGCACAGCGTTACGTCGACGACATCCTAAGACCTGTTTTGCTACCGCTCCTTTTGCAGCGTCCTGGGCTCACGTGTTGCTATGAACTGTCTGCAAGCTTGTCAAGCTCTTCCTTGGCCTGCCAGATCACCAGATCTCTCTCCCATCGAGCATGTCTGGGATATGATGGGAAGGGGATTGCATCTGGCACGGAATGTTGATGACCTCGTTCGACAATTGGATCGAATCTAGCAGGAAATACCGCAAGAGACCATCCGGGAGCTTTATCGGTCTATGCCACGCCGTGTGGCAGCTTGTATCCAGGCTAGAGGCGGTTCAACACCTTATTGAACTTGTTACTGTAACTCTGCAATAAATTATTCAATTGTTCTGAAATTTTAATCATTTACTATTCTGTACATTGTCTTCCTATCCTCTAACTTTCGTTTCAATCGGACAACTCCTTCTTGGTGGGTCGATTTTTTTGTTATAAACTGAGGGATACAGCAGTTTATTTCGGATGGAGTGGATTTCGTTTAATGCCCATCTCGAAGAGGTTAAAACAGAAAAAAAGGTTTCTAGCTTCTTAAGCTCATTTTGGCTGATGTGAATTTTACCCTAGGTAAGAATGACAACATTTCTAAACGTTTAAAACATGATCTTTCCAAATCGTGTCAAAAATTTTGGAGCGTAAAATACAAACATCCAAAGATTATTTGCATAGAGTTTAGTATGGATGGTGTTTTCAATAGAAATGTAAACAATAACAATCTCGAGCTCGGGACCTACTCTAGTTCCGGTTAAAAAGTTTGCAGCTGCTTACTACATGTTATTCTGATAAGCGATGTTTTCAAACGGATAATTTTGTTTTCAATAAAAGATATAAACTAGATAATTTCTGAGCTCAAATCTGCCGTATTTCAAAAGATATTAATGTTATTATATAATTCTGGGAGTTTGGAGTGAAAATTTGTTTTAGTTATTTTGTTATTTATTATTAAAAAAGGTGACATGGTTGCTAGATTTTGAATAACTCGCTTTTTTGGCAGTCTTGATTTGGCCTCTTTCCATTTGTTTATTACTGTTTGTTCGTGTTGCAAGCTGTGCACCATCTTACGTTAGTGTTAACACTTTTAGTATTGTAAACAGTATTGTTAGCATTGTAAACATAAGTAATAAGTAATCAAATGCATTGTTTGCAAGAATCTCAAAACACAATGATGCCAAATGGCTTTAAAATACAACTGAAACAGTAACCCGGAAATTTAGGCAGTCCCAAGCTCGCAGCGCTCCCTAGTAAAGAAAACACCATCCATAGAATTGTTCATATCATTTTGACTCACATCATTATTTAACATAGCAGAGCGACACGAATACTTCACAGTTGTTTACGTCAAATTCGTGCTGCATTTCAAGGTTAATCTATCTTCTCCAATTTATTTTGTAGGGGTTGAAAAAGAGCTCAATTTCATTAACCTAGGATCAATTAGGATTTAATCTAGGATCAATTTCATTCTAGGATATTAGGGCTTAACAGGCTGAGAGCCACGCTAATTTTACATGACTTGCTCATCTGGCCTCGGTAAATAACTGCAAACTAAATTTGCAAATATAAGACGGATTTTGCTATTTTTTTTAGATGGTTTATCATGACATATCTTTTTACTTTACTTTATTTACAAAAATTGGGCACCTGGACCACTTGACATATCTAACAAAAGTGGTGAATTATGTAAGCCTACGAATTGCTTAAAAATAGTGGTGGATAAAAATCTACTAAATTGAATTTATTAAGCCAAGAATCACAGTAATTAAGTAAATTTTAAATACATTTTCTGCAATTCCATAAAAGAGTGTAAATTTTATAGTTCTATATCATGCTATACTCTGTCAGCCAGCTGCTTTTCGCGGCCTATGTGAAAGGTCCGTGTCAGCAAGCGGTAGCAGACTAAATGTAATTTCAGTGTCAGCCACCGGTGATTGACGCGGATTAAATGTAATTTCAGTGTGAGCCACCGGTGACTGACGCGGCCTTAATGGAAAGTCCAGTGTCAGCCACCGATGACTGATGCGGCGCTCAACGTGTTAACTGACTGCGTAAACCAGGTAAGAGACATTTTCAGACTGACCACATTCGAGGTAAGAAGACAAATAGCAGTATAGAACTATTTTCTTAAAAATTTATTACAAGGCGGGCGGAGTTAATAATTCTTTGACTTTTATTAGTTACCACTACCTCATTTGAAATCAAAATCATACGCAACACACTGAAGCAAACTTCAGTTATGTTAAAACTAAAGTGAAATCAACCAAAGTGAACCAATTCTTTTATATTAAACATATCATACCAATTAAACCCAAATTATATCCCTTCATTACTTCATGTGACTTACTAAGTAATGAAGGGATATAATTTGCGTTTCATCCACTAAGATCTTCAAATATTTATGCTAGTGCCATGAACATATAAACCTCATTTTTCTCAGTGATTATGAACTCATTAATATTTAGATGCCGAACTCGTATTTCGCACTTATGGAAAAGGTGCCATTATAAAAAATCTGTCAGCAGATTTGCATATAAATTAAATGTAAATTTTCTTCTACTTAGTAACTTTCTTAACATTTTAGCTGCGAGCTGAAATTCCTCCTACCAGTTTGAGTCGTTAAAACAGATCAACTGGTAGCAAGATCCATATTATCATCCTTCTTATATATTTTATCCCAACAATAACATATTATTTATTGAAATAAGTTTATTATTAATTTTTCAAAAACTGAAATGCTTGCTAAAATAAAAATAAAAATTGACCTTATCGATTGACACTTTTTAGTGATAGATACAGCGCAACTGCTTGCACTCATCTTACAGCGAACAAATTACAAAAAAGCAACAACTGATTCATTTCTGTACAAAACATATATCATATGATTCTAAGTATCAAGAATGAAAGATTAAAGTTACTAGCAATAAAACTCCAATTTCTGGAATTTTAATGTGCTGTCCCTTATGAAAAAATCGAGGTATAAATGAGGTATAAACAAGGTATATTTTAAAGGTATAAAGGAGGTTGTTATTTAAAGACGTCGTTGAGGTTGAAAAGGGTGCAAATGAATACCTCAAAACCAACCTCAAATATACCTTAATATATACCTCCAGAGGTATTTATGTTTCAACTTGAGGTGTTTAATTTTACATCTTGGGAGAGGTAGATATTTACTACTTTAAAGTGTTTCATTTTCAACCTTAGGTTATTACTTATCAGCTTGAAGTATATTTATTTACACTTGTGGAAGTATTTATTCAACAACCTAAAGTGTGTCATTTTACACTTCAGGTTATTATAAAACAACCTCAGGTGTATTTTGTTCCACTTCAGGTAATTATTTTTCAACCTCAGGTATCTAATTTTATGCTTGTAGAGATATATATTTTTCAACGTATGGTGTGTCATTTTACACTTCAGGTTATTTCAAATCAACCTCAGGTGTATTTTGTTCGACCTTAGGTTATTACTTATCAGCTTGAAATATATTTTTTACACTTGTGGAAGTATTTATTCAACAACCTAAGGTGTGTCATTTTACACTTCAGGTTATTATAAATCAACCTCAGGTGTATGTTGTTCGACCTCAGGTAATTATTTTTCAACCTCAGGTATCTAATTTTATGCTTGTAGAGGTAGATATTTTTCAACCTGAGGCATGTCATTTTACTCTTCAGGTTATTTCAAATCTACCTCAGGTGTAATTTTTGATAGTTGGAAAGGTGATTTTTTACTAACGTAAGGTGTATTATTTTTCACCTCAAATATAAGTTTTTATGCTTGTAAAGGAAATTTTTTTAATCAAACTAAAATATGCCATTTTTCCCTTCAGGTTATATTTTTTTATGCTAATGTTGGTAATTAAATATAATTAAAATGTTTCTCCTTAGACTGCTAATTTTTAACCTAAAATATATATCTTTTCACTTGTAGAGGTATTTATCACTCTGATGGAGTTTTTAATGTTACACATTAGGTGGTAATTACTTATTAACTTTTTACGGTCTGTCTTAATTTTCACTGCTAATCCTGATGCTAAGAAACTATTTTCTAAACACATAGGCGGAATACGGATGAATCTTTCTTTCGAAAGAATTTTCGACTGATTTCCATGTATTGTGTGAAGAAAAGTAAAATGCAATGCAAAGAATATATCTTCCTTTAATTTTGAAATACAACCCATTGGAATGTATTCTTCCTCACACAATTCAAAATAGGAATTTTCACTTAACGCCTTTAATTTATAGTTTGTGAACCTTGTGCTAATTTGCAATTAAATAGTTCATAAAATTTATTATTCTTGAATTAACATGTAGAGTTGAATAATGTTAAGTATGCTGACTCATAAACCTTAAAAGAACATTTCAAATGTTTCTGTAATTTTAATAATTTCAATTAAACTATCGTGAAAAGAGGATACATTTGTTTCAGAAAAATGTGGGAACTCATTTATATAGAACAGATGTTAAAGGCGCTAATTTTTTGTAAAAGCGAAATAACAGCAAATTTAAATAATTTAGCCAGCTTACAAATAAAAACTTTTATTAACAAAAAAAAATTAATTTTTCGTTCAAGAAATCAAAATTCTTGACAATTACTCTGCTTCTTCTGCAAGTTTGCTGTGCTTACGTTATTTGGAGCATTGGAACCTATAAATAAAAAATTTGAATTAGCGAGAGTCATATTTACATTGATAATGACAAATTTTAAAAGATTAGAATAATATTTTAAAGCTTATTTCGTTGCATAAATCACCTTTTATTATTATTTCTATTCAATTTTGAATAAATAAATGGTTTCTTTAGTAACAGCAGATGAATAATAATAATAATAATGACCTGCAAAACTCTCCTCCCAGTATATTTCAATTCTTTATTTTGACTGTTTAAACATATCACTTAAAAAAGCTAATTTTTCTATAAGATGCATATAAAAACTGCTGTAGAAATAACACGCTTATTGAAATTCTTAATTTTCCAATAATTCAACCGACCATTTTTAATTATGGATTGTTATGCTGATATTTAAATTTTTTTCTCAGCAAATTTTGAATAAATTCAATTACACTGGGCCTGCTTGTTTAAATTTTTAGTCCAATTTCGCAAAAGAAATTGTACTAAAACCAATTCTCAATGCTGCTGATTCCGAAAATAATTGTCTATCACGTAAGGTTTTTAAAAACAAAAGGTCATTTTCAACCTTTTATTTAATGTGATCAAGAATCAATCATCTTTTAATAAAAGAATGTAGAACATCAATGTTTTGTGTTTTTCATGCCCGATCGAAATAAAAGCAACATTAAGTTTATATGTTTACTTGCCTGAGGGAATAATTTAAGATAATGCTATAAAATAATGTTTTCAAAAATCAAAGATCATGCAAACTTTATCAGTAATTTTTTAGGTGAAAAGATTTCATTGAATCAAAGGAGAATAATTTACTTTTCTTTTTTCTTTTTGGTGTATATTTAGAGTTACTCCCAGGGGAAGGCTCTCCAGTTACTAGTCTCCACTTCCTCCTAGCTGCAGAGCACGTATTATTGACAGCCTTATTCAAACCTTGAAATTCTGGATGCCATTTACGGAGCAGCTCTGTAAAAGTTGCATGTTCAAGTTGAGTAAAATCAAGTTATATAAAAGTTGCATAGCAAGTTTCATTTGGAAATTTTCAGATGAGATTTTTTTTAAGAAATTGAAGGAAATTGAAATATATATTTATATAACTTTGATAAGTTACTAATGTTGACAACAAAAATCCAGAGTCAATAATACTTTTAAACTTTTTTAACTACAATATATAAGCAGATTAAGTATAGGTTCACCAAAATGATTTTAATATTTAATTGAAATAATAAAATTATTTTTTTGGAATAGCTGTCTCAGTAAATTTGTTTTATACAATATTCTTTGTGAATTAAAGATAAAAACTATTTTATTAGAGCACACTATTTATACGAAAAGTTTTCATGTTCTTTTAGTCTCTTTACGAGTCTTCACGAGTCTTATTAAAAATAAATTGAAAATCATTCCAAAATATTAAACTGCATCATGTTGATCTAGAATAATATTCAAGATTTTGCCTTAGCGGACTAAAAACTAAAATAAAACTAAACACAGTGGCGCGACAGCCCATAGAGAGCCAAGGTCTACTGTGCCCATTTCAGTTTTCTTGACCTTGGGCAGATGTTCCGGTTAGGTGGTCAGCCGAACGCGGCACCCCCAGTGTTTAGTTCCCAAGCATGCTTGGTACTCATTTATAGACCCACTGAAGGGATGAAAGGCTGAGTCAACCTTGCCCGGCCCAAGGATCGAACCCAGGACCTGTGGCACGGAAGAGCGGGGCGTTGCCTTAGTGGACTAAACGGACAAAAAGTTTGAATTTTGCATGAGAATTTTTTAAGTGGATGCCAGTTTTCCTTTACCTATAGTTGCCTTTTTGCTAACTAACTTCAGATATTATTTAATAAATGATACACATACAAATACTTTTAAGATACTCAACTAAACCAAGCTTATGTATAAAAGGGCAAGTAAACTTAAACTAGGCTGCATTAATTTCTTCGTAAAAATTTTAGTAACTTGTACTTGTCAGAATTCAATATGCTGTTGCTGGAATTATTATGGTGTTATTGAAGAAATGATTTCTGGTGAAAAGATGCGTTCTCTTAATCTTAATTTTAATGTTGAACTAAGCCATATTACACAAGTAACTAATTCTGGCAACTTTAACTTAATTCCTGTGACAAATATATCTTCTGTTTGTATTTCCATCCAGTGCGATGACACTGGAAAAATTTATTTTGCTAATGTGGTGAACAATCTAGAATTAGAATAACTTTTTTCTCTCTAGAGGCAATGTATATGTAAGTTCAGTAATCCCCGCTTATATATAATGTAATCGCTGCTAATATCAATCACTTATTATTACCGAAATTATTCGGTTCTGATTTTTTTTCATTGATATTATAGTTTTCTGTGATCCTTACATAATTTAATGTTATTAGAATTTAATTTTCAAAATTCTTTATTTATTAGCGTTATATTTTTATTTACTCTGCACATTTAAAAATAAAAAAAATTCTTTTCTTTCTCTGCGATAATGTTAGAATTTCCAATTTCTCATCATTTCTGGAGTTTAAAAACAAAATATGTTTCAGATTATGAAAATTTATGAAGTTTGCTTTATTAATTTGTGAGGGGGGTTAAAAAATTAGTTCACTAAAATTAGCTTGAATCTTATCTCATATTACATATATTTTTATTAAAAAAAAAATTTCAGATTTTATTAGGAATTCTCATATATTTTTTAATGAAATTTGTTGATTTGATATGGTAAACTTGTTTCCTACCTTAGAATCACTTGTTAATAGTAAACATTAATTTAAAAAAATGAATATTTACTTCGAAAAACAGGATTGTTTTTTTTCTTCATGTTTGTAAATATATATTTTTATGAAAATGCAACTTTTGAAGAAATATTAAAATTTTTGTGTGATGTATTTACCCTGATTGCAATTTTTATTGTATATGTTTATTTTATTAGTTAAATATGTATGTTAGATTTTTGTTGAAGGCAACAAATATGCATTTCGTTCCTTACAATAGTATTGTTTATTTGTTTTATTACCTGCAATATATAGAAACTGTTAACTTTCAATTTTCAGTGATTTATTTATAAGAGAAATTATGAACCTTTTACTCAATCAGCTTGCATACTGCTACGTTAAAACATATACATTTAAGCAAAACAAAAAGAATAGTTATATTTGAATAAATTACAAACAATAAAATATACTGTGCGTAACCTGCTGTAACGATTCACCAGTAACGTTACCCTAAACAGCGACGAGAAATATTTAGATTGATCTGTCTTATTGCTAAGCCTACAACAATAGCCTCAAAGAATATCCTCCGACTTAAATAATGTAAGATCAGGACGCGTCTTTAAAACAAAAATAATGAAATTTAAGTTTGAAAGTTGAGGCATATTTGATTAAAAGTGACAAAGCTAAATTAATAAATGTCAAGCACACTTACCGAATTTTAAAGAAACTTTCGATTGTAAACACACACGCCATTTGCCGGCTAGCACGGAACTCTGGGAAGTGAGCTAGTTGATATGAAGTGTACTTTAAACAACCTTAGGTATAAATAAAATGACTTCATACATCTCAATAAAGACCTCACTCTCTTTAGTTGAAAAAAATTATATTTTTTATACCTCGTAAATACGTCTTTTGTTACAAGTGTAAAAAAAACAACCTGGTGAACCTTAAAAACTGCCTCATGATTCTGGTTGATATGAAGTGAATTTTAAACAACCTCAAAATAAGCTTAGGTATAAATAAAAGGACTTCATATACCTCAATAAATATCTCACTCTCGTTAGTTGAAATAAGGTCAATTTTTTTATACCTCAAAAATACCTCTTTTATTACAAGTATCAGAAAATCAACTTGATATACCTTAAAAATCACCTTATCAGTCTGGTTGATTTGAAGTGAATTTAAAACAACCTCAAAATAAGCTTAGGTATAAATAAAATGACTTCATATACCTCAATAAATATCTCACTCTTTTTAGTTGAAATAAGGTAAAAAATTTTACACCTCAAAAATACCTCTTTTGTTACAAATGTAAGAAAATAAACCTGGTATACCTTAAAAATCACCTTATCAGTCTGGATGATTTGAAGTGAATTTTAAACAACCTCAAAACAAGCTGAAGTATATATAAATCAACCTCGTACACCTTAATTACAACCTTTACGAGGTATAATTTTTATTTCTGTTTTCTCTGCAACCTTAAATATACCTCAAATATACCTCAAAACAACCTTAATACCTCAAAAATACCTCAAATCAACCTTAAATATACCTTAAATTTTCATAAGGGGTGATAGTTGCTAATTTCAGGCGCAGAAGAAAAAGATAAACTTTAAGCAAAATACTGCTCGTAATTCTTGCAGGGAAGTCCTCAACAATGCAAACCTGCCAGAAAAACAAAACTATAGTGCATTCTTTTTCCAATGGACTTGGTGAGAAAAAGAACCAAAAATTCAGAGTCGATGAGGATCGCCATAAGGAGTAAAGGCCAACTTTCAGTAGAATGCAACTTTTTAAATACGGGTCAAAGTCCTCAACGGTGCCAACCTACCAGAAAATCTTAACTAGAATGCTTCCTTTTCTAAAGGAGTTTGTAAAAATACCAAAAATTCAAAGTCGATGAGGGTCGCCTTTAGTTTGTCTAATTGAGCGAATATTTTGAAATGGATGGTGTTTTCTACACTAGGGAACGCTGCAAGCTCGGTACGCGATATTCCACTATGACTAACTCTGGGGCACTTCTTCGCCAAACTGCGCGATAACTGCTTAATTGTTATGCGCGCATATGTACGAAAGGGTCTGTGGCAACCCTTCACTGTAAACAAGGAACATCGTCTTTTTAAACTTGATTATCGTTTTTATTTTTACTATCGTATTTATTTTTATTTAATTTTCCCCTTCCATATGAGCTTAGTGTTGATAAAAGATGCAAATAATAATTGTTTGGTTGAATACCTGATACATGCAGAAAAGATGCAGACAAATAATTGGTAACCAATTGCGACTCGGTAAATTTTATTTCGGCCAAAATAATATACATTGATTATAGTTTAAACAGCTTTTTAAATTAAAGTATTCTATTTGCAAGTTTTCCAAAGGATATTAAGTATAATTACCACTTTATTATAAATGTTTAAATTTTAAAAACGTAAGAGAATATACCTCTTAGAAACAACTTTTTACCATGCTAATTCTTTTTCCATTCTTGCACATTTTTTCCCACAATAAATAAATATTTATTTTTACATTCGGAAAAAGAAATTAGATGGTTATCAAATTCATAACTATATTTAAAATTTAATTAATTTAATATGCTTTTATATTTAAAAATTAATAAACACTTAAAATTTATTATGCATAAATACAACTGTAAGATTACCCACCACTAGATGGCGCTACGAGATATGAACAAAACTTAAGAATTAATTAAAAAAGAATCTCTCTCGTTTTAGTGTGGTGTAGAGAGGATTAGAATGTGGTGGGAAGAAGAGAAGCGTTTTTGACGATGTCATTTACAATTATTTTTATATACTTAATTTTTTGTTTGTAATGTAGCATAATTAGGTGTTTAAATAAATTTGTTTTATACCAAGAAAGGTTTAGTGTGAAAATTATTTCACATTATGAAAATTGGAAAAGAACCTGCAAGTTTTACTGCAACCCATGGATTTTGTTGCTCAAAATACATCAATTGATATCGAAATGTATTTATGTTCGACCAAATCGAATATATTTGGTTTTTGAGGCAAATAAGCAAGATACAAAATAATTTTTGCATTATTACTATTATTTCTAATTTACCATATCTTTTTCACTTCATAAATTTAAAAAAATTGTAGTTTCTCTGAACTGAACATAATCAAAGATAAATGATTTCAAAAATGTTTTATAATTAAAAATTCAAGATAATTTAAATTAATGAAAAAAATTAAAAAAAAAAAGCACTTTTAAAAGAAATGCATGTGCATGAAAGAAAAGAATTGCCATTTCATTTAAATTTTAGTTCATAATCATTAAAATAAAATGTACTCATTGAATTGCAGCATATTTAGTATTTCTCTCAACATTTTGTGGTTGTCTAAATACTACACCATATAACTAAGCATATTTATTTGTGAATCAAGTTCTGTTTAAAATTTTTTACTCTTTAAACAAAATTAAACGTGATCGCACCCTAGTTAGTGTATAATTACAATATTTCACATAAAGATTTAATAAATGTGACTGACCAAGTTTGAACATATGAGAACCATACTGCCCAAAACAGAAAATATCAGTTATTAAGCAAATTCACTTAGGAAGAAATGTTTATATAGTGACTGTTACAGGATATTAACTGGAATGAAATGTTGATAATTTCATATTAAAACGGTGAGACTATACTAAGAATCGTTGGGTTTTCTTTTCGAGGACAACCATTGTTTCTTGCTGGTAAAAAACGTTGGACGAAATGAAAATAAAAACTAGGCAAAATTTAAGACACTGAACGCAACCATAGCGAAATGATTCGTTATTTTTCTGCATTGAGTTTTGAATTAAATTAAAATAAAAATTATTACTAAATGTATTAGTTTATCCTTATTCACCATTACAGTAAATTGGATTGCATTTAACTCATTTTGAAGACATTTTTTATTTAGATTTTAATTACTTTTTATTATTAATATGACTAAGTAAGTATTTAAATAATTGGCATAGATAAAATTGTTCGTATTAATTCAGGTCTTATTTTTGAAATTGATGAGTTATTTTTTAAATTGCAAAGAAGAAATCAAGAATAATTTTCAACAACTGATTGAAATATGGATATATTAACCGTAATTTTTTATAAAAGGTATGGTAATTGTTTAGGTTTAGTGCTGAACTTCTTGATATTAATTATTTTTGTAGCAAATTTATAAAAAAAAATTTCAACATTTAGTTTTAAGCGGAAATATGATTCTATAGATAAAATCATAAATGGTAGAAACGTTTATTTATCAATATAATGAAATTGCGTTGCGCCACACAAATACAAACATATAGTTGTATAATTAATTACTGCTCAATTTTTACGTTACTTGAATTAAAAAAGAAGTTGCGTTATATGAAACAATTAACGTGAAACTAAAACATACGAAAAATACAATTTATATATCTCAAGTAATTTTATTGTTCATTTAAATTAACAATTTTTTGAACATACGAGTTCCACCGATCATTAAATAAACAAACACTACTTGCACTCGTATAAAAAAAATATATAATAGCGGTTGAAGTTTAATCTCGTACGATTCGAGAAAGCGTGAGATTCATTGATTTGGCGTGTTAAGAATTCGCACGCCAAACAGTGCCAATTGGAGTGCCCCAGAGTTAGTCAAAGTGGAATATCGCGCTCGGTACCGCCTAAATTTCCGGGTTACTGTTTCCGTTGTATTTTAAAGCCATTTGGCATCATTGTATTTTGAGATTCTTGCAAACAATGTATTTGATAACATATTACTTGTGTTTACAATGCTAAAAGTGTTAACACTAACGTAAGATGGTGGACAGCTTGCAACAAGAACAAACATTAATAAACTTATGGAAAGAGGCCAAATCAAGACGGCCAAAAAAGCAAGTTATTCAAAATCTAGCAACCGTGTCACATTTTTTAACAATATATCTCTAAATAACTAAAACAAATTTTCACTTCAAACTCACCAGAATTACATAATAACATTAATATCTTATGAAATACGGCAGATTTGAGCTCAGAAATTATCTAATTTATTTCTTTTATTGAAAACAAAATTATCCGTTTGAAAATATCGCCTCCCAGAATAACATGTAGTGAGCAGCAGCAAACTTTCTAACCGGAACTAGAGCAGGCATGCAGCTCGAGATTGTTATTGTTTATATTTCTACTGAAAACACCATCCATAAAGTGCCAATAGAATCTGCTGTTGTTGTGATCGTTGCTGATAGGTACTAAAAAGACATTCTAATTTGATTAAATGCAAAGTTTTAGCAGAATGCAACTTCTAATAAGGGTAAATGTTCTCAACAGTGCCAACCTGCCAGAAAAATTTAACTAAAGTGTTTTCTTTTTCTAAATGACTTTGCAAAAAAACCAGAAATTCAGAATCCATGAGGGCCGCTTGAAGGTTGTCTAATTGAGCGAATATTTTAAAATTAAGCACCAATCGACAATTTTTCAATATTACCACCAAAAGATTTAATATATTCTACTTTAACAACCTTTTTAAGTGTCTACCACTCTATAAAATATTTTATGAACACCGTATTAGTTGACAGGCCTGTATAGGTTACAGCTGTATGAAAATCCAATTACCGTTTTTCCTTTGATATTAATTTTTCTCCATTATGTCTAATCGACAGAGAAGAAAGTTATATTAATAAAACAGAAAATTTAACACGTTCACGCCGGGGTGACCCACCGGTGGGTCACGCTAGATTGTCTCATCGGGCGGCTCACCGGAGTAAAAACTGGCAACAAATAAATTTCCTTTTTTAGTTTTTTTCCGGAAATAATAAAAATCCATTACTACCAATTGTTTTTAACGGATGCAATTTTTATATTGAATTTCTGCTTCGCTATGATAAATTTCCTTACAATGAATTGTTATTGTTGAGAATAGATTAACTCCTCCCGAATATTATCTAATATTGAAATAGTTCTTCTACCAGTATTTTCTCTTTTCCGTCCTACTTTCAGGCGCAACACCCGGCGTGAACGTGCTAATGTAAGGTCGTAGTTGGATTATTTTTTTCTGGTGAAAGATTAAATCGTGTGTTAATCGTACAATACAATTGAAAAAAAAAGCAAATACAAATAAATACTTTGGAAAAAACCGAATACAAATAAATACTATTTAACTCATAAAGAGCATAAATATTTCAATTTAGATTATGAATATCTGTAAGACTTATTTATTGAAAAATACTTCTTTTTTATTACTTTTATTTGAAACAGTATTTAAATACATCAGGGGTAATTGTGAGCCCAAGTCAAAATTTCAAAAAATTTCTTGAGTTAAAAAAAAAAAAAAAAAAAAAAAAATAAGTTTAAATTGAAAAATTAGAAAAAAATTTAAACAAGGTTTTTTTCCTTTTTCTCAATATTTCTTAGTTTACTTGAAATATATTTAAAATTTTACACATACCTATGATGACCTGGAGAAGTAATTAAAATTTACAAATATGTCTTTCTTTCTTGAGTTTATGATTATTACAATTATATACTGATAAAAAATGAATATTAATCATGAATATAAGCTTATAAAGTATCCCTTTGGCCTCTCCCTTACAAATAAATAAAATAAACTGTGTTTTTAAGTTCCACCTTTGAAAATTTGATTTCCGGAAATTTCTGTGATCAGTGATTTCTTCAAACATCTGGACCTTCGATCTCCGGAAACTTCCGGATCACTGTTAGCGAAAATTCCGGAAGTCCGGATTTTTTCCGGAGCACAATCAGTCCTGCGTAGTTGTTAGAATAGAATAGAACTAACTAACTCAGTGGCTCGACAGCCCATTAAGAGGGCCAAGGCCGACTGTGCCCATCTCAGTTTTCTTGACCTTGGGCTCTGGGGTGCAGGAGCATATGTTCCGGTCAGGTGGTCAGCCGAACGCGGAACCCCCAGTGTTAGTTCCCAAGCATGCTTGGTACTCATTTTATCGACCCACTGAAGGGATGAAAGGCTGAGTCGGCCTTGCCCGGCCCAAGGATCGAACCAAGGACCTGTGGCACGACAGCGCGAAGCGCTACCGCTCAGCCACCGGGTGTAGAATAGAATAGATGTTTATTAAAAAAAATGAAGATTAATGTTACAGTAAGTTAAGTGAATCCAAACATATTTAATATAGTAAATTTCTATTTAAATAAATTACTTAATGTTTTCCTGCACCATTTCTATATACACAATGCAATAAAGTCGTAACACTATACAAAAAATTAATTTTTCAAAAGTAGCAGTTATAGATACTTCAACTCATACGGCATTCTTTTATCGCTATCAAATTTAAACGTATCCTCTCATGGTATACGCAATGGATATATGCGTATTTATGTGATTAAGTATCTACCACCTTAAATTAAAAAATATATGTAATGTATTTATTTTCAAAACATTTTTTCATGTTAAAAATGTGAAATACTCCTTCCCCATACTGAAGTATTTGCTAACCATGTTCAATGGTGGTAGGTACAATGAAAATATAAAAGACTAGGAGGCTTCGCCCCCTGCTCGCTGGCGCTCACCAACCCCCGGAACTGCTTTCACAGTTCATTTCGGATTGCTTCGCAATCCAATGCTCGCTTTGCTCGCTCATTGGATACGTTCTTAACGTCTAGTTTTTGTATACTTTTTTGAATACTGAAGTTCCGAAAACTTTTCGATGTAGAAAATTCTAAACCTGTACATTTCAATATTAATTTGAAATTGCAAACAGTTCACATATTTTTCTTAATCATACTATTCTAAATTTCAGTTGTTGAGAAAAGTAACTGTTGTAAGTTTTGTTTTAAAGTCTTTCCCACCAGAGGGCTAAAGCCATGTGTTGTAAAACAATATGAAATAGTAGTCTGCCACTGAACGCCGGATGTAAAGCATCGGCTTTGATGAAGATAATTTTGTATTTTTAATTCTCTGAAGGGTGCCACCTTAATAATATGGAATATGTGAAATAAATGTATATATTTTTGATTGTTGATGAAGCCCATCATTTTGTGTTTTCATCAGTATTCAGAAGCAGAACAACTATAAGTTTTTTATTTTGTCACAAAAAAAATAAAATGTATGAAAAACAAAGAAAACTAACAATCAATTTGTTTAAGTCATTGCTAAAACTAACAATTCAAATTTCTCCGAGGCAATTCTAAAGTATAAATTAAGGTAATATTGTTAAGTTGAAACACAATATTTTTAGTTTTGATGTCAACAATACAATTCAATTTTTCACAAAAGCGATTGTTTCCATTGTTAAGTTCAATGTCAACAATTCAAATTTTTCTGAGGCAACTCTTAACCTCTAAATATTATTTTTTTTATGTACACATTTCTAAATGTCAGTATTCAACCACAAAACAACTTAAAGTCCTCAAATTTAGCATGAAATTGTAAAATGTAATGAAAGAGGGTTATAGCAATAATGAAAGTAGAAGTAAAGTTAGTACTGTAAAATTAAAACAATATTTTTAATCAATGAGCCAAGTTCTTCAAGAAGCAGTTGTAGAAGTAGGTTGTTTATTTAAAACTTTTTATGGAATTTCTTTAAGAACGCAATTGTTAATTTGGGCATTTGGCGATACAACACTTTTAGAATTGAAGGATTTGTTACGTCAAGCGCTCAGGTATCATAACTTTGATCTAGTTGCTCTTCTATGTCATCTTGATTTATGTTGCTAAGTTAACTTTCAAAAAATTCTATGGCTGGCAACAGCATTTTTATTTTTTAAGTTGTTTATTTTTATTTCTTTTAGAATTCGTTATTTTTTTAGCGAAATGTTTTTTAACCCAACAGAATTCTTTGCCGACTGCTTTCTCTATGAATGAAGAAAATAAAGTAAATATTTAACTGTTGTGAAAAGAATCTTATTTAGTTGTACAAAGTACTTCAGCCAAAATTTGGGAGCCACGTAAAAGAATTATATATATTAGATCAGAAACACATCATTAAAAGGCAGAATGCTTTGGTGTTTTCAAAACAAAGCAAACGTTGCCACCGGTGGAAAAGAAATACAGCCAAAATTTGGGAGCCACGTAAGAGAATTATATATAATAGATATTTATCTTTGAAACTTGCTTGATATACCTACATCACACACGAATAGTTAAATCAAAAGTATACGGAGATCCACACTTTTAATTTCCAGTTCAGGAAACGCTTAATCTGAAATAATTACAACCCTTATGAAAATTTAAGGTATATTTAAGGTTGATTTGAGGTATTTTTGAGGTATTAAGGTTGTTTTGAGGTATATTTAAGGTTGCAGAGAAAACAGAAATAAAAATTATACCTCGTAAAGGTTGTAATTAAGGTGTACGAGGTTGATTTATATATACTTCAGCTTGTTTTGAGGTTGTTTAAAATTCACTTCAAATCATCCAGACTGATAAGGTGATTTTTAAGGTATACCAGGTTTATTTTCTTACATTTGTAACAAAAGAGGTATTTTTGAGGTGTAAAATTTTTTACCTTATTTCAACTAAAAAGAGTGAGATATTTATTGAGGTATATGAAGTCATTTTATTTATACCTAAGCTTATTTTGAGGTTGTTTTAAATTCACTTCAAATCAACCAGACTGATAAAGTGATTTTTAAGGTATATCAAGTTGATTTTCTGATACTTGTAATAAAAGAGGTATTTTTGAGGTATAAAAAAATTGACCTTATTTCAACTAACGAGAGTGAGATATTTATTGAGGTATATGAAGTCCTTTTATTTATACCTAAGCTTATTTTGAGGTTGTTTAAAATTCACTTCATATCAACCAGAATCATGAGGCAGTTTTTAAGGTTCACCAGGTTGTTTTTTTTACACTTGTAACAAAAGAGGTATTTACGAGGTATAAAAAATATAATTTTTTTCAACTAAAGAGAGTGAGGTCTTTATTGAGATGTATGAAGTCATTTTATTTATACCTAAGGTTGTTTTAAGGTTGTTTAAAGTGCACTTCATATCAACTAGCTCACTTCCCAGAGTTCCGTGCTAGCCGGCAAATGGCGTGTGTGTTTGCAATCCAAAGTTTCTTTAAAATTCGGTAAGTGTGCTTGACATTTATTAATTTAGCTTTGTCACTTTTAATCAAATATGCCTCAATTTTCAAACTTAAATTTCATTATTTTTGTTTTAAAGACGCGTCCTGATCTTACATTATTTAAGTCGGAGGATATTCTTTGAGGCTATTGTTGTAGGCTTAGCAATAAGACAGATCAATCTAAATATTTCTCGTCGCTGTTTAGGGTAACGTTACTGGAGAATCGTTACAGCAGGTTACGCACAGTATATTTTATTGTTTGTAATTTATTCAAATATAACTATTCTCTTTGTTTTGCTTAAATGTATATGTTTTAACGTAGCAGTATGCAAGCTGATTGAGTAAAAGGTTCATAATTTCTCTTATAAATAAATCACTGAAAATTGAAAGTTAACAGTTTTTATATATTGCAGGTAATAAAACAAATAAACAATACTATTGTAAGGAACGAAATGCATATTTGTTGCCTTCAACAAAAATCTAACATACATATTTAGCTAATAAAATAAACATATACAATAAAAATTGCAATCAGGGTAAATACATCACACAAAAATTTTAATATTTCTTCAAAAGTTGCATTTTCATAAAAATATATATTTACAAACATGAAGAAAAAAAACAATCCTGTTTTTCGAAGTAAATATTCATTTTTTTAAATTAATGTTTACTATTAACAGGTGATTCTAAGGTAGGAAACAAGTTTACCATATCAAATCAACAAATTTCATAAAAAAATATATGAGAATTCCTAATAAAATCTGAAATTTTTTTTAATAAAAATATATGTAATATGAGATAAGATTCAAGCTAATTTTAGTGAACTAATTTTTTAACCCCCCTCACAAATTAATAAAGCAAACTTCATAAATTTTCATAATCTGAAACATATTTTGTTTTTAAACTCCAGAAATGATGAGAAATTGGAAATTCTAACATTATCGCAGAGAAAGAAAAGAATTTTTTTTATTTTTAAATGTGCAGAGTAAATAAAAATATAACGCTAATAAATAAAGAATTTTGAAAATTAAATTCTAATAACATTAAATTATGTAAGGATCACAAAAAACTATAATATCAATGAAAAAAAATCAGAACCGAATAATTTCGGTAATAATAAGTGATTGATATTAACAGCGATTACATTATATATAAGCGGGGATTACTGAACTTACATATACATTGCCTCTAGAGAGAAAAAGTTATTCTAATTCTAGATTGTTCACCACATTAGCAAAATAAATTTTTCCAGTGTCATCGCACTGGATGGAAATACAAACAGAAGATATATTTGTCACAGGTATTAAGTTAAAGTTGCCAGAATTAGTTACTTGTGTAATATGGCTTAGTTCAACATTAAAATTAAGATTAAGAGAACGCATCTTTTCACCAGAAATCATTTCTTCAATAACACCATAATAATTCCAGCAACAGCATATTGAATTCTGACAAGTACAAGTTACTAAAATTTTTACGAAGAAATTAATGCAGCCTAGTTTAAGTTTACTTGCCCTTTTATACATAAGCTTGGTTTAGTTGAGTATCTTAAAAGTATTTGTATGTGTATCACCTATTAAATAATATCTGAAGTTAGTTAGCAAAAAGGCAACTATAGGTGAAGGAAAACTGGCATCCATTTAAAAAATTCTCATGCAAAATTCAAACTTTTTGTCCGTTTAGTCCACTAAGGCAACGCCCCGCTCTTCCGTGCCACAGGTCCTGGGTTCGATCCTTGGGCCGGGCAAGGTTGACTCAGCCTTTCATCCCTTCAGTGGATCGATAAATGAGTACCGAGCATGCTTGGGAACTAAACACTGGGGGTTCCGCGTTCGGCTGACCACCTAACCGGAACATCTGCTCCTGCATCCCAGAGCCCAAGGTCAAGAAAACTGAAATGGGCACAGTAGACCGTGGCCCTCTATGGGCTGTCGCGCCACTGTGTTTAGTTTTATTTTAGTTTTTAGTCCGATAAGGCAAAATCTTGAATATTATTCTAGATCAACATGATGCAGTTTAATATTTTGGAATGATTTTCAATTTATTTTTAATAAGACTCGTGAAGACTCGTAAAGAGACTAAAAGAACATGAAAACTTTTCGTATAAATAGTGTGCTCTAATAAAATAGTTTTTATCTTTAATCCACAAAGAATATTGTATAAAACAAATTTACCGAGACAGCTATTCCAAAAAAATAATTTTATTATTTCAATTAAATATTAAAATCATTTTGGTGAACCTATACTTAATCTCCTTATATTGTAGTTAAAAAAGTTTAAAAGTATTATTGACTCTGGATTTTTGTTGTCAACATTAGTAACTTATCAAAGTTATAAAAATATATTTTTCAATTTCCTTCAATTTCTTAAAAAAAAATCTCATCTGAAAATTTCCAAATGAAACTTGCTATGCAACTTTTATGTAACTTGATTTTACTCAACTTGAACATGCAACTTTTACAGAGCTGCTCCGTAAATGGCATCCAGAATTTCAAGGTTTGAATAAGGCTGTCAATAATACGTGCTCTGCAGCTAGGAGGAAGTGGAGACTAATAACTGGAGAGCCTTCCCCTGGGAGTAACTCTAAATATACACCAAAAAGAAAAAAGACAAGTAAATTATTCTCCCTTGATTCAATGAAATCTTTTCACCTAAAAAATTACTGATAAAGTTTGCATGATCTTTGATTTTTGAAAACATTATTTTATGGCATTATCTTAAATTATTCTCTCAAGCAAGTAAACATATAAACTTAATGTTGCTTTTATTTCGATGGGGCATGAAAAACACAAAACATTGATGTTCTACATTCTTTTATTAAAAGATGATTGATTCTTGATCACATTAAATAAAAGGTTGAAAATGACCTTTTGTTTTTAAAAACCTTACGTGATAGACAATTATTTTCGGAATCAGCAGCATTGAGAATTGGTTTTAGTACAATTTCTTTTGCGAAATTGGACTAAAAATTTAAACAAGCAGGCCAGTGTAATTGAATTTATTCAAAATTTGCTGAGAAAAAAATTTAAATATCAACATAACAATCCATAATTAAAAATGGTCGGTTGAATTATTGGAAAATTAAGAATTTCAATAAGCGTGTTATTTCTACAGCAGTTTTTATATGCATCTTATAGAAAAATTAGCTTTTTTAAGTGATATGTTTAAACAGTCAAAATAAAGAATTGAAATATACTGGGAGGAGAGTTTTGCAGGTCATTATTATTATTCTTATTCATCTGCTGTTACTAAAGAAACCATTTATTTATTCAAAATTGAATAGAAATAATAATAAAAGGTGATTTATGCAACGAAATAAGCTTTAAAATATTATTCTAATCTTTTAAAATTTGTCATTATCAATGTAAATATGACTCTCGCTAATTCAAATTTTTTATTTATAGGTTCCAATGCTCCAAATAACGTAAGCACAGCAAACTTGCAGAAGAAGCAGAGTAATTGTCAAGAATTTTGATTTCTTGAACGAAAAATTAATTTTTTTTTGTTAATAAAAGTTTTTATTTGTAAGCTGGCTAAATTATTTAAATTTGCTGTTATTTCGCTTTTACAAAAAATTAGCGCCTTTAACATCTGTTCTATATAAATGAGTTCCCACATTTTTCTGAAACAAATGTATCCTCTTTTCACGATAGTTTAATTGAAATTATTAAAATTACAGAAACATTTGAAATGTTCTTTTAAGGTTTATGAGTCAGCATACTTAACATTATTCAACTCTACATGTTAATTCAAGATTAATAAATTTTATGAACTATTTAATTGCAAATTAGCACAAGGTTCACAAACTATAAATTAAAGGCGTTAAGTGAAAATTCCTATTTTGAATTGTGTGAGGAAGAATACATTCCAATGGGTTGTATTTCAAAATTAAAGGAAGATATATTCTTTGCATTGCATTTTACTTTTCTTCACACAATACATGGAAATCAGTCGAAAATTCTTTCGAAAAAAAGATTCATCCGTATTCCGCCTATGTGTTTAGAAAATAGTTTCTTAGCATCAGGATTAGCAGTGAAAATTAAGACAGACCGTAAAAAGTTAATAAGTAATTACCACCTAATGTGTAACATTAAAAACTCCATCAGAGTGATAAATACCTCTACAAGTGAAAAGATATATATTTTAGGTTAAAAATTAGCAGTCTAACGAGAAACATTTTAATTATATTTAATTACCAGCATTAGCATAAAAAAATATAACCTGAAGGGAAAAATGGCATATTTTAGTTTGATTAAAAAAATTTCCTTTACAAGCATAAAAACCTATATTTGAGGTGAAAAATAATACACCTTACGTTAGTAAAAAATCACCTTTCCAACTATCAAAAATTACACCTGAGGTAGATTTGAAATAACCTGAAGAGTAAAATGACATGCCTCAGGTTGAAAAATATATACCTCTACAATTATAAAATTAGATACCTGAGGTTGAAAAATAATTACCTGAGGTCGAACAACATACACCTGAGGTTGATTTATAATAACCTGAAGTGTAAAATGACACACCTTAGGTTGTTGAATAAATACTTCCACAAGTGTAAAAAAATATATTTCAAGTTGATAAGTAATAACCTAAGGTCGAACAAAATACACCTGAGGTTGATTTGAAATAACCTGAAGTGTAAAATGACACACCATACGTTGAAAAATATATATCTCTACAAGCATAAAATTAGATACCTGAGGTTGAAAAATAATTACCTGAAGTGGAACAAAATACACCTGAGGTTGATTTATAATAACCTGAAGTGTAAAATGACACACTTTAGGTTGTTGAATAAGTACTTCCACAAGTGTAAATAAATATACTTCAAGCTGATAATTAATAACCTAAGGTTGAAAATGAAACACTTTAAAGTAGTAAATATCTACCTCTCCCCAGATGTAAAGTTTAACACCTCAAGTTGAAACATATATACCTCTGGAGGTATATATTAAGGTATATTTGAGGTTGGTTTTGAGGTATTCATTTGCACCCTTTTCAACCTCAACGACGTCTTTAAATAACAACCTCCTTTATACCTTTAAAATATACCTTGTTTATACCTCATTTATACCTCGATTTTTTCATAAGGGAAGCCATTAGAATAGTAAATCTATTTTATTTCAAACATTCACCAAGTTTTAGCTATTCTTTTATCGAAAAACAAACGTCTGTCTCTTTCCTTGTAGCAGAGTTGCCAACTTCAATCCCAGTGAGTTCTGTTTTTATTTTCAAGACTCTCAAGTTAAATTCACTAAACTTTTCAAAGCAGACTTTTACTTAAGTTAAATTAAATTACATTAAAATTTATTTTCTGGTAATATAGCCAATTTATGCATATATATTTATCAACTTATGCACGCTAAATTCTTTTGCAAATTCTATTGTATTTAATGAACATTATCTCTCCGATAAAATATATTTACTGCATTTTCTCCAAATATGTTATTTTATCATGTATCAAGGTATGATTTATCTATATTCATCAATTATGTCTTTCATTTTTCAAAAAAAAATTATTGTACATATCAAATCATGTTTTATCTTTATTTTTAATTTCAGTCTACAATCAATATTTCTAATGTTATGTAAAAACGCCAATTTCTCATATTGAATTTTTTCATTGTTTTATTATTTCACAAACAAAAGGCTTGATTTTTTTATGGCTGCCACAACGTTTGCCAAATCAATGTATTTTTCCTTACTGTATGTAATTTAATGATGAATGGGTTAAAAGAAAAAAAATTAAATACTATTTTTATAAAGGAAAAAAACAGTATATATTTACTACTACTATAAATATAAAAATTAAATTTTAAGCCAGATGCGTAATAGTTGGCTCGTATGCAAATCACTACAATCATCACAATAGCTTTTTTATTATAGTATTTGCTAACCGTTTAAAATGGTGGTAGGTACAACGAAAATAAAAAATATATATTTATACTTGATACTTTTAAAGTCTGCTTGCTTGGTATACATCGCCAGATCCAAAAGCAAGACAAGACTAGACAGAGTTTCCAATTTGCTTCGTACTACGAATAAATATTTTTTAGCGATAGTCTTTGAATATGAATGATTTTTGGAATTGAAATTGTTTTAAGAACAGTAATTGATATTAAAAAAGAAAAACTCATTTAGTTCATAAAAATGCCATTTTTTTGGTGGTCAATATATTTAACATGACCTATTAGGAACTTACTGAATTTTATTTTTCTTTATTTATAAAATAAATTCCTTAAATGCTACAAACTTCAAGTATTTTATAACTTTTATACGTTTTTAAAAGTGACAAATGGTTACCAATCTTATTCAAACTCACTTCAAGAAAGCTGAAGTAATTGAAAAATGGAAACCTAAATTAAAAGTGGTAAAACGTGGTGGTAAGTATACTTACCACGGCGTTCAAAAGGGTTAATTGACCGTCTCTTAAAATATTTTGTAGAATCCGTAGCTGCTAGCTTTTACGGACTTTGAGAAATAGTTTTTTAGTAGTAGCGACATTAGTGTTTCGACATAGCTAATCTTGAACTTTTAAGTTTTAAGAAGAAAAATTTAACATGCCATGACAGTTCACCCCCTAGTGAAGTTTATCAGGTTCAAATCCCAGCGGTGGTCTACCCCCGACTCGCACTGAACACAGTTTTGACTTAAAATATTCTCCTTTGTAGACAGATCATGAGTTAAAATGTTCTTACTGTCGGGCTAACCGTGGAAGGTTTTCCTCTCTATGCCAAATATCTGCAGAATAAGGCTGAACGAACCCTAAACGAAATGATTTTATTCTATTTTAAAACTGTCGCTGAACTGACGACTCAATTTTGGGTTTACGTCCTCCAATGTTTAACTCTGTAGACTTGTAATTTTGAACCCAATCCAGAAGACAAGGGAAATCATGGATCAAGTATTGAGAAAAATTTGCCGTTGAGGAGCACTTTTTTTAATGAAACTGTGGGGAGAGGAGTTATCAGTTATCGACAATGCCAACCTTCATCTATCAAAAGGTACCTCGTGATTGAATCAAGTTAGCATGTCTTATATACACCAGTGAATTGATGTTTAATACACGTAGTGGTAGTTACGCCACAATACTCCCCCACCAGAATTTTACCAGAGATAGAATTCGATGAACGGATAGTACTCAGAGATGCCAACTGCTCCGGACACGCCAAAATAATTAATAAAACGGTAAATAGCTGCGAAGTAAATTTTGCAAATATTTGACTATATTTGCTTTCTTTTTAATGGGTATTGCATGACACAATTAACATAAAGTGGTGAATTGTATAAGTTTACTAATTATTTAGAAATAGTGGTGGATAAAAATCTACTAAATTGAATTTATTAAACCAAGAATCACAGTTGATAAACTACCACTTTAAAATATATATTTGCTGTCCGGAGCAAGTTGGCATCTCTGAGTACTAGTTGCTGTATTTGTGAAAGACCGGGAGAGCTGGATTAAGGTCACCGGGTTTTTGAGTGCTGAATGTGAGAGGTGTATTAACTTCACGGTCGTAGTCACTCCTGTGTTGCCTTTAGCAGTCGAGTGTATGCAGGCTGACGTTGTGTATGATCGAGTCGAGACTGAGCAGCAACAGCGTGAGGAGGTGGATAATGTTGCAGTCACAAGTAGCAAGTCAACTGTTCAATGTGGATCATCCCTCGAAGTAGGCGTTACCAGATCGAAGGGGGCGTTACTGTTAAGATAGGCATGGTCATATCACGTCTGGGTCACCAATGTGGGGAGTGAGTTGTTATCGACTATGTCAACCTTCATCTATGAAAAGGTTGGTATAGTTCGTTCACCAGAAGTTGAGACTTGGCTCCACCTGCTGGGACGCAGAGTTCATTTCAGCGCGGGAGTTAGAAGAGAAACATCTCCGTTGTTGAAATTGAGACAACCCTTAATTTGCGTCAAACACAAAAAGTGAATTCTTTTTCAGTCACTTACTTTGCTTTATCATCTGTTATTATACCTTTTATTACACTTGCTAATTAAATATAGTTTAAAGTTAAAAACTGCTGTTCTCCCAGCGAAATGTCTCATAAAGGACAAACTATTCACTCAAAGGAAAGAAATATCATAAAAAATGGTGCAAAATATCATCAAATTTATGAAATATTTATTGTTAAAAAAATGCACATAAAGTTTGCGAAATAAATATTTTTGCCAAACGATCGCCAAATAGCAACATTGTTCAGGATTGCTCATAACCTTCTCCCAAAAATAGCGAAATGGTATCGTCGTATACCACGTGATGAAGGCGGAGCCAAGTGCCAACTCCTGGTGAACGAGCTATAGTTATGCCACAAAACTAATCAGAGTTACATGGAGAAAAAAACGTTGAAAACCTCCCAAGGTTAGGCTCACGGCAAAGGGACTCTAACCCAGGATCAGTCTACTCTGAGAATATTTTATGTCAGCACTGTGATAGGTGCGAGTCTGGTGCGGAACTAGTACAGACCAACCATCGCTGGGATTCAAACACAGTTCACCTCATTGGAGGGCGAACACTCTATGCCTTGAGCTACCACGGATCTGAACGAAATGATTAGGAATGAAAGTCACATGTGGAGGTGGTGAAAAAGACCATGCATCTTGGAGAGCTTAATTTTGCAAGAAAGTATGCTCTTGCCGTGAGACCTAGAAGCGAAAATACCACGGACGAGGTCATAAAGAAGAAAATTAATCCAATGGAAAGCAGACTTGGATTGCCGGTAATCGTTTTTGTTATGATTACTTGTAATCGCAATTACTTGGAATCATGATTACAGTAGTAATCAAAATTTTTGAAAGTTGTAATCATGATTACAAGTAATTTATTACTGTAATCGATTATTGTAATTACGATTACAGCTGTAGTCAAAGCTGTATAATCTAGATTACAGCTGTATTCAAAGTTGTAATCCGATTGGAAGTAATTTATTACTGTAATTATTTGCTGTAATCAAGATTACAGTTGTAATCAAAATTATGTTATCTTGTAAGCATGACTGCAAGTAATTGATTACTGTAATCGAAAAATTTTATCGATTGCATTTTTGCCTAACTCTGTCTCATGTTATACGCAATGGATATATGTATATTTATGTGATTAAGTATCTACCACCTTAAATTAAAAATTATATGTAATATATTTATTTTCAAATCAACTTTTTCACTTTGCTTATGGGCATAACTTTTGACTTTTATTAAAGTATTTGCTAACCATTTTCAATGGTGGTAGGTACGAAGAAAATGAAAAAATAATTTTTATACTTAATACTTTTAACACGTTCACGCCGGGGTGACCCACCGGTGGGCCATGCTAGATTGTCTCATCTTGGCAGCGAACCGGAGTAAAAACTGGTAACAATAAATTTCATTTTTTAGTTTTTTTCAGGGAATAATAAAAATTTATAACTACCAATTGTTTTTAACGGATGCAATTTTTATATTGAATTGCTTCTTCGCCGTGATAAATTTCCTTACAGTGAATTGTTAGTGTTGAGAATAGGTTAACTCCTCCCGTCATCTTACCGATTCTAACGAAGATTCAGCCCCCATTTTCAATGATGATATAAACTCCTCCATTAATAATATCTCTAACGCCATTACCTATGCTTATATTGAAGCTACGGAACTCAAACCCATCAACCTCAACAACTATAAACTACCTCATAACATCAAAAAACTTATTAAGGATAAAAATGAACTGAGAAAAAGATTCCAGAGAAACTTCAATCCGCAACTTAAACGTCAACTTAATAAATTAAACAAAATTATAAAAGAAAAATGTAATCAACATAGAAACAGCCTATGGAATGAGAAACTCGAAAGTCTGAACAATAGTGATAATTCAATTTGGAAAATGACCAAGTCTCTTAAGAGATCACCTCTGAACAAAATGCCTTTAAAAGGGTCAAACGGCCCAGTATATACCTCTGATGATAAAGTTAGCATTTTCGCCAACATGGAGACCCAATTCAGCAACAATACTGAAAATACCTGCCCCATAAACGATAAAATTATAAATGACTACTACAATAATATTATAAATCAAGACAACCATATTGAGAACAACATCGAACAGACATCAGAAGACGAGGTCACCTGCATCATTAAAACCCTCGCAAATAAGAAAGCTCCTGGGCACGATAATATTACGAACATCATGATAAAAAATCTCCCTCGAAATAAAATATTCCAAATTGTTAATATTTATAATGCCTCCATTAAAAACCTATATTTTCCCGAGGAATGGAAGAAATCAGACATCATTCTATTCGCCAAGCCCGGTAAAACAGCCTTTAATCCTGAAAACTACAGGCCTATTAGTCTACTCCCTATGTTATCAAAAATCTTTGAAAAAATTATTCAACGAAGACTCAATGATTATATTCACCTACTCCCAAACCAACAATATGGCTTTAGGAAGCACCTATCAACTACCAAGCAGCTTATAAACATCCTCGAATACATCAGTAATGCTAAATTTAAACACGAAACCGCCCTTATGCTTATGCTCGACGTTGCCAAGGCCTTCGACCGAGTATGGCATAAGGGACTTATCGTAAAATTACATAAAATGAATATTTCATTAGACCTTATTACTTTAACTCTTTCCTTACTGATAGAAAGTTCAGAATTAAAATCGATAGCTCGTTCTCAGCTTATAAAAACATTAATGCCGGTGTGCCCCAAGGTAGTATCCTCGGGCCACTACTATATATCTTATACACAGCTGAGTTCCCTATTAATAACGATAATCCAAACGAATTCACAGCCCTATATGCCGACGATACAGCAATTATCACGAAATTTATGAGTCATTTACAAGCCTTCAAATACATGCAAAAGAAGATCTACAATATCGAAAAATGGTGCTCACAATGGAAGATAAAACTACACCCGGATAAGTGCCAAATGATTATTTTCAATAGTAAAAAGAAAGGTAGAACTATTCCTGATATAGTCCTATACAAGCAGATCATTAAACCCACAAGGAGTGAAAAATATCTAGGAGTCACCATCACCTCTAATTTAAGTTGGAAACAACACATAAATAAAATTATTAAAAAAGCGAATGGTGCCTATTGGGCCCTCAACTCCATATTAAACTCGAAGTCATCTTTAGACTCAAAATGCAAGCGCACTGTCTATCTAATGGCAATTAGGCCAATTCTAACTTATGCCTGCCCCGCCATTAACACTCTAAGTGATCATTTAAAAAATAAACTCTCTATGGCAGAAGGGAAGATTATAAGAAGACTCGTCGGCGCCCCTAAATGCATTATCAATAATAGTATAAAAAGGGATCTTAAAATTGATGACATCAACGTCTATATAAAAAATTTAAAGAAAAATTTCTACGATGAAGCAAAAACCTGTACCACCAGCAATTTTAACTCACTCCTAGATATTGAATTAATTGACGACAACACTAAATTTAGCCCAATCACTGCCTTTTTCCTTAGGGATATGATGTTGCCCTAGCACACGAAATACACTCTCGATTTTTGGTGCTAAGCACCCCCTCTTCCCCCTATCTCCATTCCACCTCACCACTCCTCATCATCGATTTATTACTACAGATGAATCGGTTAATGCCGCTTCGCGGCACCGCACCGAGATTTATATGATTTCTACCATTCTTACTCCTCCCGAATATTATCTAATATTGAAATAGTTCTTCTACCAGTATTTTCACTTTTCCCGGCGTGAACGTGTTAAAGTCTAGTTGCTTGATATACATCACGCTAGAGGTAGGCAAAACTGCTTCGAACTATCCTTTTTATGATAAGCGTACTTCGGAGTATGCAACGGGCCTAAATGTAATTCGGCTACGCATTACAGCTACTGAGAGATACAACAGTTTATTTCGGATGACGTGGATTTCGTTTTATAGATAAGAGTAGGCGTTACTTTTGACCGCCCCTGAGAACTGAGCTTAAAATGATGGCAGAAAATACTGAGGCTGTTTCTCGAGTATGTAGCTTTAATTTTTATTAATGATATCCCCAGAGACCCGAGTATTCTGACTGCACTTTACGCTGACGATACAGCCATTGTCACACAAAGCAAGTATATCAGCGATATCAATAGGAATATTATTTATCTCCTCGCCGTCATTGACTACTTCCAAAATTGGAAACTTGCCCTTAATATCGACAAATGTTGAGAATGCCTCGATCCCCTCTAGCGGACAAATACAGAAACATTCAATTACGAACTTTTTCTCCACGAGCGTGGTATAGCTTAGAATTTGTCATGCAACGTACAACTCTTTTCATCTGTATATAGCTTTCCCTTTTTTATCATGCTTAACTATTAAATTTAATTCTTAAACGTTTTGTGCGAAGTATTTTTCAGCCTAAGTGTATTAGTTATCTACAGCCCAAGACCTTTGGAAGAGAATACTAGGTGAAGGCAACAAGAAGCCGAAACAAGGTAAGATTCCTTGTTGATATATATTGAATCATTAGAAGTCTTTGTTTAGTAATCGTTATATGGCATCCCCTGCTGGGACGTAGTTAACTTTTTTAATTTGAACACTTATTCAATTTAACTGAAAAATATAAATTAGCACTAAATTGAAAAAATAAACAATGGAGGAACGAATAACAATTTTAAAGAAAAAAAGAGGTTTGCTTAGATCGTCTGTTACTAAAGCACTGAATGTATTAGAAAATGAACTTAAAACAGAAGTGTCAGATATCAGTGTTTTAGAAGAGTGTTTGCATTTTCTTCTAGACAAAAATGAATCACTTGAATCGATTAACAAAGAATTAGAAGTTTTGTTTACACCAGATGAGTTTGAAGACGAATTTTCGAAATCAGAAGAGTACAGTGAAAAAGTTGTTCGTTGTAAATTCCGCGCTACCAAGAAAATTCAGGAATTAAACGAAAACATGTCGAATGAAAAATCTAAAAATAAGAAATCCTTAGGACTTGATGAGTCTGCAAATTATAAAAGTGAACAAAAAGAAAGTATTCGAATTAAACTCCCCAAATTAAGCATTCCCAAATTTTACGGCGAGTTTAAACAATGGCTGACATTTTGGAACAGTTTTGAGTCGGCCATTCATAACAATGACACTCTCGATAAAATTGATAAGTTTAATTACTTAAAAGCTCATTTGGGTGGAACTGCCCTGAATACAATAGAAGGTTTTTCTATTTCTGAAGAAACATATGACACGGCAGTCAAATTATTAAAAGAAAGATTTGCCCGAACAGATATTCTTATTAACGCCCACATGAATCATATCATAAATATGCAACCATTAAAGAACTCACGAGATGTAATTTCTTTCCGAAAATTTTATGATAACATAAATACCCAAATAAGAAGTTTAGAATCCTTAGGATTAGTCTGTAAAAATTACGGAAATGTTTTATGCCCCATTCTCATTAAAATTTTACCGCCTGATTTAGTCTTAGAATTTAACAGACGTGAAAGTGAAACTGAATCAGATATAAAAGAACTTTTGAGCTTTCTCTCCAAGGAGTTAAATTCTAGAGAACGATCTGCAATAATGAATCATGCGGATGACCTTCGACCCCGCCGTTTCTCTGAATCATTTTCTACCAGCCGTAAGCAAAATATTCCCGATACTCGATTCAAATATAATAAATCAGAAAATAAAAATAAATTCATTTCCGCTTCAGAATTAATCTCTTCTGAAATAAATGAAAACATGAATAAAAAATTATGCGGTTTTTGCGACTCCTCAAAGCATGAGAGTTCCGTATGTGAATATGCTAATAATTTATCCGTTGAAGAGAAAAAAGATATTTTGTTAAAGAAGGGGATTTGTTTTAAATGTTTAGAAAATAAAGGCCATATTGCACGCTTTTGCCGTTTTAAGGTTGTGTGCAGTAGATGCCAAGGTAAACATCAAACTGTCTTGAGCTTTTCTAAATTTGACCATGATATTAAAGATAAAAATAGTCCTAATTCTGAAGATAATGTACTAACGAATCAAACATCATCTGAAACTGTATATTTGCAAACATTGATTGTTCGTATACACAATAAAGGTAAAGTACACTTTATCCGGGGAATTTATGATTCAGGCAGTCAAAAAAGTTACATTAGTAAATTTGTAGCTGAAAGAATGGGATTAGAAAAATTGGGTGTGGAAGAAATTACTCATGGACTTTTTGGAGGATCTCAATCAACAGAATTGCATAATCGATTCGCTTTGCAGTTAAGTAGTATCGATAGAAAATATAGTTGTGAGTTAGTTGCTATGGATCAAAAGAAAATCTGTACGAATATTCCCAGGGCTAATAATTTTGAGTTGCTAAAAGATCTAGAGTCAAAGGGTATATTTTTGAGTGATATTTCCCCAAAAAGTAAGGAATGTTTACATGAAAGGAATTTGAACGAAATACATTTACTATTGGGGGCCGACGTTGCAAGAAAGCTTATAACAGATCGTATAGAACATCTCTCTTGTGGATTAGTGGCAGTAAAGACCAATCTAGGGTGGACTGTAATGGGAAAGTCAACCAATCATGATAAATTTGATAGTTCGCTTTTGGTTCTATCCCTTCATGTTAATGATGCAAAAATCACAGATTTATGGGATTTAGATACATTGGGAATTGTTGATCCTTGTGAAAAACGATCTAGAGAAGAATTACAGGATCTTGCCCTAAAACACTTTAAAGAAACTGTAACGATGGATCATGACGGGAGGTATAAAGTTTGCCTTCCATGGTTAGATGGACACATACCTCTTGCCGATAATAAATCCTTGACAGAAAAAAGATTAAAGAACACGATAAGATCTTTAAAATCAATTGACAAACTTAAAGATTATGAAAGGGTTTTTGATGAATGGGAATCTGAAGGGATTATTGAGAGAGTTGGCGAACCTGAAGCCTCTTCAACATTGAATGTTAGTTATTTACCACATAGGGCTGTATTTAAAGAACAATCTACTACGAAATGTAGACCCGTTTTTGACGGCTCAGCTCGCACTCGAAACTCTGTTTCCATTAATGACTGTATTGAAAAAGGCCCTAATTTAATTGAATTAATTCCCTCAGTTTTGAATCGCTTTAGGGTTGGAAAAATAGGAGTCATCGCTGATATTCGGAAAGCATTTTTGCAAATTTCATTAGATGAGCGGGACAGAGACTATTTGCGTTTCATATGGTGGAAAGAAGGAGATCATAGAAAAGAGATCATTTATCGTCATTGCAGGGTTGTTTTTGGGATAAACTGTAGCCCGTTTCTTTTAGCTGCAACTCTAGACCATCACTTAGAACAAGCCCCTGCGCATCTTAAAGATCTAGCCACCAAACTTAAGAACTCGATGTATGTGGACAACTGCGTCACCAGTGTCGATTCTCCTCAAGAACTGGACTATTTTCGAAATGAATCTTGTAAACTACTCGCATCAGCCAAATTTGATCTTAGAGGTTGGTGTAACAACAGCTATTCCACTAGCATTGCTGAAAAAGACGAATTTCCATTTGAAACTTTGAATATAAAAAAAGTACCTGTGCTAGGATTGCTATGGAATACAGAAGAAGATACTTTAACTTGTGATTTAAGAAAATTGGAATTTAGGGATGAACCTGTAACGAAAAGAAGTATTCTCTCATTAGCTCACAAGCTTTTTGATCCAATTGGATTTACTGCACCATTAACCTTGATTCCGAAGATAATTTTACAAGAGTGCTGGAAAATCAAAGTTTCATGGGACTGTAAGTTGCCTGATAATATTGTTAAAGAGTTTCATAAGTGGAAAAATCAACTTTTTGAACTGCAAAACGTGAAAATACCTCGAAGATTGAGTGAGTTCATACTCCATTCAGGAAGTTTATCTTTGCATGTTTTCTGCGATGCTTGCAAAAAATCCTATGCCACCTGTGTTTTCCTTAGAGTTAAAGTTGAGAGCGATGTAACCTGCCAGTTAGTCCAGGCTCGATCCCGAGTAGCTCCGTTAAAGAACATAACTATCCCTCGTCTAGAGCTTTTGGCATGTTGCATTGGAGCAAGGTTAGCAGAATCCATCAAAAAGGATCTGAAACTCGAAGATGTAGAAACTCACTACTGGACCGACTCCATGGATACCTTATATTGGATTAGAACTGACGTACCATGGGGTACATTTGTGGAAAATAGAGTCAGAGAAATCCGAAGATTATCTTGCCCGAATTCATGGAAATTTGTTCCTGGAAATAAAAACATCGCTGACTTACCATCACGTGGTTGCTCAGCAAAAACTCTTCTGCAGTCTGAATGGTGGAATGGTCCTGATTTTCTAAAAGAACCTGAAGAAAAGTGGCCGAAGAGCGAAATATTTCCAAATATCGATACAATCAATGCAGAAAAAAGAAAGACTATAGTTACTGCTACTAACGTAAAGGAGAGTGAAAAATTTTACAACAAGTACTCATCTTATTTGAAATTGTTGAGAGTAACCGGATGGATTTTTCGATTCACTGAAAATTCAAAGAAAAGAGAAAATGACAGAACCACTGGAGAACTCAACAATAAAGAATTGAAAAATGCTGAGAAAATAATTCTGAAATGTGTCCAAAAGGATGCTTTTGCCATCGATGGAAATAAGAGACTGAATTCTTGGAAAACAATTATTGATGATGAAGGACTGATCAGAATTAAAACTAAGGTATTTATGAGAGAAGATGATTTTAATTTCCGTCTTCCAATAGTTCTTCCCTCAGATTATCCTGTGGTTAAAAACCTGATTTATTGGAAACATAAGATATTAGGACATTGTGGAATTCAATTACTGATGTCCACATTACGTGAGGATTTTTGGATCTTGAAAAGTCGAAAAACTATAAGAAATGCCATAAAATCTTGTGTCATCTGCAAACGTTTTCATTCTAAACCTCCCAATGTACCAGATGGTCTTTTGCCAGCAGATAGAGTGAAGGATGCAGCTATCTTTGAAATTGTAGGTGCTGACCTGGCTGGTCCCCTCATTCTGAAAGATGGTCAAAAAACTTGGATCTTGATGGTGACTTGTGCTATATTTCGGGCTGTTCACTTAGAACTCTTATCATCCCTCTCTACTGAAAACTTAATTTTGGGACTTCGAAGATTTATCTCACGAAGGGGAAGACCGTCAGTTGTCTACACAGATAATGGAACTAATTTTGTTGGAACACAGAACCTTCTAAAAAGCATTGATTGGGAAAAGCTAAAGACTGAATCCAATCTGTCATCAATTACCTGGAATTTCATTCCCCCGTCTGCCCCTTGGTATGGGGGATTTTGGGAACGTTTAATTGGCATGATGAAGAAAATCCTAAGAAAGGTTCTGGGTAGAACATCATTGAATTACGAGGAAATGGTAACAGTTCTCTGTGACTGTGAAAGTGTAATGAATTCACGCCCCCTGACTTATGTGTCCGATGATGCGGAGGAGCTATCACCAATAACACCAATGATGTTCCTTCAAGAAATAAGACAGGTGGGTGTTGCAGATTTCGATATTTTAGATCAAGAAAAATTCAAAAAACGACTTGCATACAGAAATGAAATCTGTCAAAATCTTCGAAAGAGATTCAGAACGGAATATCTTGGTCAACTTCGAGAAACTTCTTCAAAGACCAAAACTTCAGAAGCTCTGCAAGTTGGGGACATTGTGATAATTTGGAATGACAATGTAAGCAGAATTCAGTGGCCTCTCGGGCGTATTTTAAAGATTTTGCCAAGTAAAGATGGACATGCCCGAACTGCTAAGTTGCAAACCAAATCCGGAATCATAATCCGTCCTTTGAAAAAACTTTGTCCTCTTGAAGTCAACAGAACAACTGAAGAAAAATTGACGGAACAACTAAAGAAGCAAGCTCCACCTCATTGTGCGCCTCTGCAAACTCGTGCTGGAAGGCAAGTGCGTGTTCCTGATCGATTTGAACCCTGATGCTGTGACTTTTCCTTTTTTTTTGAGTTCAGTTAGTCACTCTACTGAACTCAAGGAGGGGAGTGTTGAGAATGCCTCGATCCCCTCTAGCGGACAAATACAGAAACATTCAATTACGAACTTTTTCTCCACGAGCGTGGTATAGCTTAGAATTTGTCATGCAACGTACAACTCTTTTCATCTGTATATAGCTTTCCCTTTTTTATCATGCTTAACTATTAAATTTAATTCTTAAACGTTTTGTGCGAAGTATTTTTCAGCCTAAGTGTATTAGTTATCTACAGCCCAAGACCTTTGGAAGAGAATACTAGGTGAAGGCAACAAGAAGCCGAAACAAGGTAAGATTCCTTGTTGATATATATTGAATCATTAGAAGTCTTTGTTTAGTATTCGTTATAACAAAACTCAGGCGGTGCTATTCACCAGAAAAAGGAGCTACAAGAAGGATGTTATCATTGATAACAACTTCTCTCTCAAATGGGAAACGAAGGCCACGTACTTAGGTGTCATTGTGGATAAAACCCTGACATTCAAATATCATTTTAGAAATGTTAAAAACAAATTCACAGCAGCAAAATGTGCACTTTATCCTATTCTAAAAAAGAACTCCCTCAGCACTAATAACGGAATTTTAATTTTTAAAATGCTTCGCACTTCCCTATTAACATATGCAGCACCCACCTTCGAGGGGGGGGGGCTGCAAAGACAAATCTTAATCTCTTACAAAGTGCTTATAACCAAACCCTCCGCAATATCACAAATTCACCCTGGTATTTCAGAAACAAAAATACCCATAATGACACCTGTACGCCTAGCTTCCTTGACTTATACAAAAATAGATCTCTTAAGTATTTCCTTAAGAGCACTGGACACTCCAACCCCCTTATATGGTCCTCCTCTAACTACGACCCAGATGACCCTAATTGCAGGAGACGGCATAAGGCCATTCTCCATTACTATAAAAATCTTCAAGACATCGTTTGAGTCGTATTGCTGATGTTTCGGATGATATACCCACACCTGGTCAAGATTTTTAAATCGTAAAAACTCTGAAAGAATATTTATTTGCGAATGTAAAAGAAAAAGCAAGTTTGTAAATAATAGTAAGTACTGAGAGAATTATTGCTGAAATTTGTGTCGAAAAGCAAGTCATGATTACATTAATTTTTTTAATAGTTTATCTCGTAAGCGTCAATTTTTGAAAAATAGTTTTACATTCTTTTTTACCGATTTCAAGTATTATCGTTTGGTACATTTTGTAACGCTAGTCCGAAAAAGAACGTAAAATCTTGGTTCTGTTATATATATTTCTGGCTCAGTGAAATGAAATAATAATTTTTAGTTCAGAGCTGTTAAATTCATGATTTATATTGCCAATTATATTGTATTACCAACATCAATAACAAAAAGTATAAACTATTTGTTAAGGGAATAATAATGCCATTTATAATGACCTGATAATTGCTATACGAATCTTGATGATTAAATAAGAGTGTGCAAGATTAATGGTAATGAATTGAAACGAAAATTGAGCACCTGTTAAAAAAATGAGATAAACTACTTCATTATTTTTTGTGATAGGGGTGTCTATACGAAAAAACTGAAAGTTTTTATTTTGTAAGAGAAGACAAACTAATAATACACCATTTTAGAAGTTCCACTCTGCATTAAAATAATAGAGAATAAAAATTACAATGACATATCTTCGATTATCCTCAGGGATGTTTTCCAGACCGTCGCATATAACCCAATGTGCAGCTCTAGTGCGACGCAAATAAAGTACCTACCTACCGTTAAAAAAAAAATTTCTCCTCTGCCAATTAAGGCAATCATTCTAAAATATTGTATGTAATAGCAGAAACTTTTATTATGGATTCACGTTTAATTTTTTTGAATACGCATACGCATCACAACGATCTAATATGCCATCTGGAGAAAAACCGGTTCCATGTCTTTATTCTCCCCCTTCCTTCTCTACCTCTACTCAGTTGTAAAATAGTATACTAAGATATTTTCTCCTTCCATTATTTTTTCTTACTTAACTGTCAAAAATATTTTTTTTAAATCTTCTTACGAAGCTTTCCTTAAGAACTATGTTTAATGTAGCTTTGTGTTTCGCATAGTTTCCTTTAACAATTTCGAATCCGCTAGAAAATCCAGACAGAAACTAACGTACTTCCTTTCCCTTTGACTACATACACGCTAATGGTGCTAACAAGAGAAGTTCTGTCATAGATGGAGTTTGGACCATTTTGAGCAGCCTGCAGAGAAACAGATGGTGTGTGTTATCGGTCCTCTTTGAACTATGCGAGTGTGAAGTGCTTGACTTCGTGTACAGGTGTTAGAATTCCAAAACGGGGGAGCCACTCCCTGCAGAGGATGAAAATCGGGATGATACCTTCGAATCATTCCCACGGATGTTTTCCAAACCGTCACTAATAAGGGTCGTTCACACTGGTTGCGATTCACTTACCTCCGATTATCGTCGTGAGAAAAGGAGAATCTGATGCATTTCTTGGGAAAGAATATAATTCACTAATCAGACTCTCCTTTTCTCTCAACGGTGATCGGAAGTATACGTGAATAGCAAGCAATGATAATGGCGTTATAGTCCATTGTGCAGCTGGAGTGTGACGTAAATATAGTTTTACTACTATTTAAATATTACAAGCTCTTTTTGATTGTTTTTCATTTAATTTAAAAATGCCGAGATTTTTACTGAAAGTTCTAAAAGTGTTTTATTTGCAATGTTTCAAAATTAAATCATAAGCTTGTCTTATTTACTCACTTGTTTATAAGGGCCATTCTCATTTTATGCTGTTGACGCACTTCCGATGACCGTTGAGGGAGAATGAAAATCCTGTTGCTGCCATAGGAAAAGTATTTAACGATGCGCCATCTATTAGCTTTTTTCGACCTTGAGTTTGAAAGAAGTTAAAGTAGTAGTAAAAATATTGTTTAAGGAATCTAGCATTTGCTTAAAATCTTGAAAATTATACAATTAAATAATTTGATGCTTTAAAATTGTTACTTTTAAATGTATTGTTTCCATTAGTTTATTATAATTATTTCATTAAAAAAAGTAACGAAAATTGATTGAGTCATTCATTTTGTGTTGACGTATTTCGATTCCCGGATTATGACGTCACATGAAGAAGAACTATCGAGTGAACACTAGAAAGGTGACAGGGTTGCTCAAGCTACTATTTATATTATTTTTTTGATTAAATTAGCAACTTTTTTGTGTAAAAATACATTTATATTACTTTAAAAAATTGTGGACTATTTATATTTCTATTCAAATTGTTGGACAAACACTAAAGTTACGGAATAATGTCTACTCCTGCTCGGAGACGACTTATGCGAGATTTTAAAAGGTAAGTATTTGAACTCGACTTAATTGCTAAATAATTATACTAGCTTTATTTGATTGCTTACATCAAAATGAAATATTAGAATCTAGTGAAATTTGAGATTAACTTCATAACAATAGACCGAAATTTTTGTGAAAATTCTATTGTTAACGTCTACTATAAGCAGTGCAAATTTCGTTCTGTTTACTAAGCAACATTTATGTTGTTCTTATGAGAATTGGCAGAGATTTTATCCCTACTGTTTTTCTATTAACATTTTACTTTGTGAAACGTAAATTATATAATATTTATTAATTTGTTTTGCAAATATTATTTTGTGATGTGCTTGATTGCCCTTAAAATTATGGGGTCTGAATATCTTGCCATTTATTTAATTATAAAGCGTTATTTTGTTACTAATTGATTTTCCTGAATAATAAATATTCAGTTTTGAAATTATCCAAAGTAAATTACTATAATTTATCTCATGTTATTGGCAGTTATTATTTATGGATTGTAAAAAGGGGTAAGTTAGTATTAAAACAACAGTTGTAGTTGGTAGATATGCCAATATCCTTCTAAACCCTTATTCACTAGTTTTAATTATTGTACTAATAAATTTCTTATTTCATGTTCGTAGTCAATTTTGGCATTGATGTGTTTGTTGATAGGTATAATAATAAATTTTAATTCATTTCCTGATCTGTTAAACATTATTTAACTTACCTTTGTTTGTTTTTAAACTTAATTACATTTTTTCTCCTGTAGCATGTCAATCAATCTTATGCGCTTTAACCAATTCCAATTTTTTTTATTGGTATAGTAAAAGGCTCTCATTGAGTTTTTATTTCTATTTACAGTGAAAACTGTTGAGGAAAGTTTTATGTAATCAACTAAAACTGTAAACAGAAGAAAAATTAAAGTTTATTTATAATTTTTTAAGTAGTCTTTTAAATTTAAAATTTTTTCAGTTCAAAGCTGGGTATCAGACTTCTGTTAGCCAAATGTGCAATTATTTGAACTTTGATTTGGATCACCCCTACATTGTATCATTTCTGATCGCACTAAAATTGAGGATATTGTTACTCATAATGAAAAACAGGCACAAGAGAGAAGTTGCCAAAAAATTGTCTTCCAATGACTTTTGACTGAACCTAATTGATGTTCACAAAAAATTTATTAAAGTAAAAGAAATTTTTAATGATAGAATTTCTCTCCACTTAGCTAATTGAAAAGTACCAGGACTTTTTTTTGATGCCTGCTGATATCAACTACAATCGCTAAAGCTTACTATTGATTATTTTGGGACTATTTCTGTATCTTGATCTTTCTCACCAACTACAGTGACAAAGGCGCCAAATGAATTTTAAACTTGTTAGGTATCTTTTTAAAAATAAAACCTGTACAGGTTTGTTTTGTCCAGAGGGGGTTACAAATTTGTCCCCATTTGTGATGTTTTTTTAATAAATTTCATGCATGTTGCTGTCCAGAAGTTGCCTACTTTTGTCAAATTTTTCTGCTGTTGATAATGATGCAGAAATCTCCCCAATGATTTAATGCTGGTACTAGTACAGAGATCGTCTTTTACAATTTTGTAAGGAAAAAAAACCCAGTTCTGTTGATATAAATTTCAAAAAATACTAATTCAACAATACTTGAAAAAAGTTTGACTGGTAACTTAATAACTGGTCCGTCTAACCTGTTTGATCAGTCTGCCTAAATTATACTTATCAGAGTAAATGGGATTATTTGTATTGATGAACCCCGTGGCAGAATCACGGCGACGTTGTCGCAGAAAGTTACTGAGTTCTTGAAGAAAGATTTTTCTTTTGGGAAGTAAAGAATTTTTTTTCCCTGCAGAAATTTTCGAAAGATTTTATCTTTTCTTCAGAATTATATTCAAAAGATACCTTTCTCGCAAATCTGAGTGGGGAAAAAAATGCTTTTTCTATTCTCATTTGAAAACAACGAAAAATAAAGATTAACGAAGTAAAAAATTTGGTTTCCTTTTATGCAGAAAAGTTTGTTCAAATTTTTTTAATACAGTTATTACTATCGATTTCCACATAGCTTTAAAATCAGATACTTTTAACATGATATTATTTATTACAACTGAATCTCAAACTGAAAACGCGCATTTAGTACCCCTTTTTTGAAAAGTCCTATTTACTGCTACGGATTTAATGATTTAATTTTTTTTTAATGAGATGGTGATTTACTAAATGCGAAAAAAGAAATAATTGGTGTGTTTTGTACCTACAAAAGGCGAGAATATAGCCCGTAATATTAGAACAAAAATATTAAATATTTAATTAAAAAATTATTTTATTTCATCTGAAAAGTTTTTTTTTTTTATATGAAGTAGATGCTTTTGTTACTAATATGTATATTTGTTTTGTTTTTTTTAAAGTATCTTGCAGATAGATATTAGTATTAGAGAGGTATGTCGCAGAAAGCCCCAAAAAATTCTGCCACGGGGTTGATAAAAAAGCTTTGATAATGATAGTGCACATTGTTTTTTAATTTCCATTACTTCTAAATGTGTAGTTATTAAAGGGGGATTGGAATAAATCAATCTACAAGGCTTCGCCCCGAGCTCATTGGAGCTCGCCAACCCCGCTAGAACCTTCGCAGTTCATTTCGGATTGCTCTGCAATCCGATGCTCGCTTTGCTTGCTCATTGGATACGTTCTTAACGCCTAGCTTTTGTATACTTTTTTGAACACTGAAGTTCCGAAAACTTTTCACTGTAGAAAATTCTAAACCTGTGCATTTCAATATTAATTTGAAATTGCAAACAGTTCACATATTTTTCTTAATCACACTATTCTAAATTTCAGTTGTTGAGAAAAGTAACTGTTGTAAGTTTTGTTTTAAAGTCTTTCCCACCAGAGGGCTAAAACCATGTGTTGTAAAACAATATGAAATAGTACTGAACGCCGGATGTAAAGCATCGGCTTCGATGAAGATAATTTTGTGAGAATTTTTTTGATAATTTGGTGAGAATTCACCCGATTAGACATATGATGCTCACCACGTGCTCTTGCGAGCCGAAGCCTATCAATTAAAACGTATTAGCGTTTTATATAATATAGATAACCCACATGATGCTCAATACGTGCTCTTGCTCTCCGAAGCCTATCAATTAAAAATGAAAACTGGTGCCAACACGAAAAAAGAAATATCATCGGTTTTATTGATACATACGTATTAGCGTTTCATATAATCTGTTTTCAATACACAAGATTAAGTGTGATTGCACATTTTTAACTGCATGCTTGTGGCAGCCATTATAATGATTCTGGGTTTATAACGCTTTGAATATTTCTGTATTGTAATCTACTCCTAAATTATCGCTAAGCTGGGTTGGAGTTTTTGCCAGCAAAAAGGGTTTTTTGTCATGAAAGTAGTAAAAACCAACTTTAACTGATAAAAGCTGACTTAAGCTGGTAAAAACCAACTTTAACTGGTAAAAGCTGACTTAAGCTGGTAAAAACCGACTTAAACTGGTAAAAACCGACTTAAACTGGCAAAAACCGACTTAAACTGGTAAAAACCGACTTAAACTGGTAAAAACCGACTTAATGGTTAAAACCGGCAAAAAAACAAATTTTCTGAATTGTTGGTTAAATATTACTACAAAATACTTGAATCAAATTTAATTCAATCATAAGGAATAATAATTTTGATACATTACATGAGAAAATTATTTTTAAAATATTAATAATTAATATAAGGGTAATAATTTTTAAACGATTGAAAGTTTTTGACCTCAATGATGCTAGTAAATGGTGGCGTAGTGTGCAAAATTCTTGTGAAATTTCCAGAGAATTTTGTGAATTAACGTCTCATTTACACTCATGTCGTTCTAGTAGTCTGAAAGAGTGTTTTCAAATTTTTCATTTGTACATTCTAAAATTCGAAATAGGTTGACTGTAACTAATGTTCTGTTATGCTATGTTCAGACAGCACAAATTGTATTGTGATGATGAATAAAGTACTGAATTTGCTCAAATTTAAAAAATTGCATTGATACTTGCATATTTTAATTAACTACACATGTTGATAGATATTTTATGCTTTAAATTATAGTTATATTAATTTAATATAAGTTCATTTCACTGGAAAAAAGAGAATAGTCACTAATTTTCCGATCAATAATGTTTTAAGCTACTACAGGGTTGCCACTCCACAGGGAGAACAGGGAAAACCTGGAAAATACAGGGAATTTAAAAATCACCAAAAATAACAGGGAAAATACAGGGAATTTTTTTTCTAATTTTTGTCTTTTAAAAAATGGTGACCACTCAAAGCGTAATCTATGGGATGTTTAACCATGATATTTCAGCTATACTAAACTATTTCATTTACTATAGCATTATTTAAGTATGATCAGCTGTTTTTCCAGCAATTAAAACTAATAAATATAATTAGCTGAACAATAACTCACACAAGAGCCGAGTAATTGTTGTTTTCTCTTAATATATTGTGCATAATATGTACAGGGAAAACACAGGGAATTTTTTTTCTATATTTGAGTGGCAACCCTGTACTAAAATGATATACTAATACATTATGATTTATTTATGGAATAACAATTTTGTTAATTTTTTTAATTATATTTATTTGTAGTATATATTTCAATTTTAGGAATAATTTTGTATCAAAAATGTGTTTTTGTCCTCTCATGTTGGAAAATATAGTTTTTTGCCACTTTACTTGGCAAAAACCTATTTTTGCTATGACGGTTTTTACCATGGTTTTTTTCATCTGCGGCAAAATCTTGCTAACCCTGTCGCTAAGTCTTGGTGACTTTCCGCTTTGGCCCGCGAGAAACTGAAGTAACATCACCGAAAGGGACCAACTCAAAAAGTCTAAATTGTAGCCACCCTCAGGCAAACCCTTGCATGTCTTATATATATTTATATATATATATAAAATTTGAAAGTTCAAAATACTTTCCATGTCTTGGCGATTGGAGTTGGTGCAACAGATCCAGATGTAAAAAATTTCCTTCTGTATTTGCGCAGAGCTGATAAAAATATTTAATAATAATTTTAAATATTTGTATTTGAATGCCTGCTTTTAAATTTCATTTCATCAGTCCTGTATAATATCCAAAAATAAGCTTGTTTAAAGAAAGTTGATTTTTTTTTCGAATTCCCTAGGAAAAGAAAAATTTATTTTTAAACTTTTTTCCAATGAATGCAAATGCTATTTAAAATTGAATTAAAATCATTCACCTTATTTAAAATCGCATATTGCAATTCCTATTTACACAATTTAAGATCTTGCATTGTGTTACCTATTTTCACGGAAATTAAAAACTACTCTTATGATTAGTGTTCAAGTGACTTAAAAATTATACATTGAAATACATGTTTATGCGATTTTAAAATTAAGCATCAACGTTTGTGTTCATGTAATTAGAAAATCAAATGTAATAAAAAAATGGAGTGAATCAATATAGAGTTCTATAAAAGTAAAACATTTTTTTTAAGAATCTAGTTTTAAAAACAAATTTCGCCAATATGAGATGACGAGGAAAGGATTACATCTAGTAGTTACAAGAGAATATGTCCAAAATTTCTTATTCTTAGGTCTAAAATGTAAATTTAAAATTTTTTCTAGCAATTGGGGATAAAAACACTTCATATAAGTTTCGGTTGGAAATTAAAAATATGCTATAAATCTTATTTTCCTCGAGATTTTGGGGGACCTGAATTATTCATTGTAATTATTTTTACTGTTAACATTTCTAAACTTTGAAATGTGACTATGCGTTTTTTCTCCCTCTCCGATACGCGAGAAAAGCATCTTTTTAATATAATTCTGAATAAAAGATAAAAAAAATCTGTAGAAAATAAAAGCAGAAGTTTTTACTTCTCAAAGGAAAAAAATCTTTCTGCAAGAAGTCTATAACGTTCTGCGACTATGCCGCCACGATTCTCCCATGGGGTTCTTGGTACTTTTCCATTTTGCTGCTTAAGACATAGTCATCACAGCAAAGTCACCAGATGCAGGTAGATTCAGCTGGTTCTTATTTCTTTAGGTGACAGTTATATTTTACTGTAACAATGACTAATTTTTTTAGGTGATTGCTTTAATAGTTGAATTTACTTGCATTGACAAAAGGGAAAAAGTTTTCAATTTATATAAAAAAAATTGTAACTAATATTAATATGTGATTACAATGACGACAATGATTTTTTAAAAAAAATATGTTAAGGTTGGTCTGGGGGTGGCATCGAATTATATCTTTCTCGTTGTACCCCTTCTACTTTCTTGTGATTGACTATGTGGTAGACATCCAGGGATCTGTCCAGGCCGAATTTACTACCGTTTACCGGTACCTTCACAAATTCAATTTTAGGTAAAACGGTAGTTTCACAAATTCAACTTTGGAAAAACGGTAGTTTCACAAAATACTTTTTCTTAAAATTTTATTTTTGTATCCCTTAGAAACGATAAATCTATATTTTTACCATGTTTTTGTGTTGACTTTTTAATATAATTTTTAATTTTTCACAAATTATGTCAAAATTTTCACAAAATAGGTACCTTTCAGAAAAACCTAGACAGACCCCTGACATCATAACTCAGCATTTATTTTGGCATGAATAGCAATAAAATTTCTTTTTTTTATGGCTATAATGTACTTCTCTTAAAGTAATAAATAACCATGAACAAGATAAAATTTGCATATTTTGAATTAAGTGAGTCAGTATCATAAGTTTCATTTAGTTAAGGCTGTTTCTAAAAAAACTAAACTTAATACTTTCTCAAAACAACTCTAAAAGTGGAAACCTAAAACAATTAAAATAATTATTGTTGGATTTCTTGATTCTTTAAAAATTCTTAATACAGTACAAAACCCGTTATCCGGAAATCGGAAAACCAAAAAACCGGAATGAAATTCTATAAATTTTCCTGCCATTTTTTTCAAGAAATTTTTTTTGCTCATTAGATTTTAGTATTTTTCTTTCTTTTTTGAAAGATGTTTACCTTACCATCATTTCGGAAATAATCATTAGTGTATTACTTCATCGTTTTTTCTTCTTTTTAAGATTATTTCCAAAAAAAAATTTTTTTAGTTGGGTTTAACAATAAAAAAAACGGCTTTTTACAGCGATTCAGAAAACCGGAAAAATCAGTTATCCGGAACAGCGATGGTCCCGATCGTTCCGGATAATCGGTTCCCTACTGTACGTTTATATAACTTCATTTTTTTACTAGTTCTGTTATATTAATGATAAAAGTATATAGGTTGCTATTACATGTAATTAATTTTTTTAAAATCATTGTTAAGCATGAAATTTGCTTATGTATTGAGTGTTATGCATTTCTTTCTGTAATAAATCTAACCATTTCAGCAAAATTTGCTGAAAGCTAAGTTTTGTAATGAATTGACTTATTTTAATCGCTTTCAAAAATTTCAATATATGAAACAAAATATCTTTTTTGCAGACTTCAAGAAGATCCACCTGCAGGTGTCAGTGGAGCTCCTACTGATAATAATATTATGATATGGAATGCTGTTATATTTGGGTATTTATAATTGATTTATTTTTTACTTTATAATTATTTAATCAAAACTTACTATTATCAGGGGTCTGTTCAGTGTAAATTTACTACCGTTTAGTGATACCTTCACAAATACAACTTTAGGAAATACGGTATTTTCACGAAATACTTTTAAAAACAGCAAGTTCTCGTGCTAGTTGCAATCTATGGAAAAGAGCTTTTCTGCCAGCTGTCTTTTACAAAAAGGTCAGATAGTGCATTGTGGTAAGCCTAACTGGTCGCTTACGCCATATCAAGGCAAGCTTCTTTTTTTTCCACTGAGTTTTTAATAATGAAACGATGATCCCTTTATTAACTTTCAGGGTGTGTAGAGTTTTTTAAAAAGTGCTTAAAGGTGCTCATTTTCGTTTTTTAAAAGCCCTTAAAGGTGCTTTTTTCCGTGGGTGTTTTTAAAAAGTGCTTAATTTTCCCTTTTCCGAAATGTGATATTTTTCTTCACCATGTTGATTTTCGACACAAATTATGCAAAAAGACATTGTCCTATTTAACATTTTCACAATTTAACCCCAATCTATTTCGGTTTACCGCCGGTCTTTAGTGTGTGAAACACCGTTTGTTTTACATGTTTGATGAAATACTTGCGGATCCGTGCTTGCGTATACTGAGCTGGATTAAGTGGTAAGGATTTTTGACTGCTACATTTGCAGGAGATTCTCAATTTCAGACTTCATTTTCCACGCTCTGTAATAGAATAAAAAAATATCTTGAATTTTTGCTGATTACGGGGACCAACTAAACCTAGTCAATTTAGTCTTCAATAGAGTCTTGTCAATTTAGATTTCAATAGAAAATTTCATTTCTCTTGTTAATTTCATCATTTGTAACACGCCATCGTCTTCGTCACTGTAAATAAAACCATCAATTATCAAAAACTTGCTAACCCTGTCTAATTATGATGGTTTTCAAAGTGCTTACAAATATTTTTTGAGTGCTAAAAAGGTGCTTATTTTTGGTTGAAAAGTTTGGCTATGCACCCTGACTTTATAGGAAGTCTAAATTCGAACATTATTCTAAACATTTGAACGTTATCTTAAAAACTATTGTAAATTTATTCTATCAGACCTTTATTTTTTAAGAAAATATTTTTTTTCTGCGAAATTTTTTTTGTATGACCTAGTCGAAAATGTTCTCATAATGAAAATAACTTTTAGTGCTAGTACTGTTAGATGCATGTTTTTTTAAAAATATTCAGGTTGAAATTTAACTATCGACAATGATTTTATGGGTTTTTAAATTTTGGTACAATTTTAAGACCAAGGTTTTACAATAGCAAAATTATTTTTGAATATGAGGGGAAAAGTATACAGAAATTTACCTGTCATAAATAATTTTTATTTATAATGACTATTTTTGAAAATATTTTCTTACTTAACCATATTTTTGTGTTGATTTTTTAGTATAATTTTTAATTATCACAAATTATGCCTAAATTTTCACAAAATAGATACAAAAAAAAAAAAAAAAAACTTAAGACAAACCCCTGATTATATATTTTCTTTGCTGATATTAAGAATTTTTTGTATTTTTCCAAAATGAATGAAAGCAGACTAATTTGTTTTTATTTATATCGTTATACATATAACATAAAAAGATAACTTTTCTAAACCATTTTTCATTTCTTATAATAAGCACATTCTTGTTGACCTGACAATCATATGGATTGGCCTGAAACCATTTGAATTTACTCCTTAATTAACAAAGAAGAGAAATTTCTTTAGTTTGCATAAAATTTTATACTTGTAAAATGTTTCTTTAGCTTTATGCGCTGCTGTTATTTTTTGGTCATTTCTTTTTCATTGTAAATTATTTTTTATTTTTCATCGCCAATTATTTTTACACAGTTTTATTTGCTAATTTAGTCGCTTGCTATACTTGGAAAATAATTAGTTATATCAACATTAACAAAAATTTTTCAACATCAAAAATTTTACATTTTGTTCTGGAATTTTTTGGGTATTTAAATAAATGCTTGTGACGTTGTATATTTCATTATTATTTTTTCAATCCAGAGCTTGCTCCTTGAGTATTTTGAAACCTTGAAATTTGTTTTCCTCCCGATTCAGTTTTCACCCTTGATCTTTGTGTTAACATTTATTATCTGCGAAAACACAAAATTCAACCTTAACTCCACATTGGCAGCTTTATTGCCATTTTTAGCTAGCAGAAAAAATTCGTCAAAAATTAACGTAGAGTACCTTTAACTACAATGTCCTTTACAGACAAAGCAGTCCTTTACATACAAAGCAGCTCCTTTAACTACTATGTTTATTTATTACTTTTTCTTAGTAATATCCCCTGCCATTGTTACACTTTTGACTTTTATTATTTCTAAGTTAAAGCATAGTTAAAAACGATATATACATCTATCATAAAGTAATCTCTTGATACCACCTTACTGCACAATTTCATGTTGGCCATAGGTTGTGCATCCCAGATATTGAGTAATTGAGCAAATTGATAAGATATAAATTTTATCCCATCATCAACCGAGTCTGTGAAACCAACTTTGTCCGTATGTAGTGTTATGAGAGAATAAATAAATAAATTTTATCCCACTGGAATAATCAACCGAGTCTGTGAAACCAACTTTGTCCGTATGTAGTGTTATGAGAGAGTAAATAAATAAATTTTATCCCAATGGAATAATCAACCGAGTCTGTGAAACCAACTTTGTCCGTATGTAGTGTTATGAGAGAATAAATAAATAAATTTTATCCCACTGGAATAATCAACCGAGTCTGTGAAACCAACTTTGTCCGTATGTAGTGTTATGAGAGAGTAAATAAATAAATTTTATCCCACTGGAATAATCAACCGAGTCTGTGAAACCAACTTTGTCCGTATGTAGTGTTATGAGAGAATAAATAAATAAATTTTATCCCACTGGAATAATCAACCGAGTCTGTGAAACCAACTTTGTCCGTATGTAGTGTTATGAGAGAATAAATAAATAAATTTTATCCCACTGGAATAATCAACCGAGTCTGTGAAACCAACTTTGTCCGTATGTAGTGTTATGAGAGAATAAATAAATAAATTTTATCCCACTGGAATAATCAACCGAGTCTGTGAAACCAACTTTGTCCGTATGTAGTGTTATGAGAGAATAAATAAATAAATTTTATCCCACTGGAATAATCAACCGAGTCTGTGAAACCAACTTTGTCCGTATGTAGTGTTATGGGAGAATAAATAAATAGGTTTTATCATTATGATAGTGGTAATTAAAATGTTAAATTTAATGATTTTTAAGTGTCGTAAAATAACATAGTAGTTGATTTAAATTATTTTAGTTTAAATCATCACATTTTTGTTTTTATAGTTTTAAATAATATAAAATATTTTATGTTAACTTACTTGTGATCAATCTATATTTTTT